>NC_065524.1:37656676-37697548 GCF_006386435.1 Epinephelus moara | reverse complement strand
GTAGACCTGGTTTCAGCTGGCGAGCTTTTAGCGCACCTTCGGCGAAGCCTTTTGGCACGAAACTGTCACTGCGCCAAGCTGGATCTGTCGACACCTCCCCCTGCTGCACCGCCACACCCATCTCAGCGCACCTCGGGTTGCGCTGCTCGAAACTAGCTCTGCACAGGGTTCGCCACCCTGCGCTGCGCCGGGAAACTGGTGCCCAAGGGGTGTAAATCACAAATTTCATTACGATATATCGATTCTTTGGTGAAAAGCTACAATATTTGCTGATTTTTAAAAAGTCTGCCACAATAAGATTTGAATTCAACTGAATTCAGGGGCCTGTGATTGAGGTAGGCTTGGACAGAAATGGTGACACGAGCCATACTGTAGGAAGTTCAAAAGAAAGGTGTATCTCTTAAAAATGCCGATAGGTAGAGAGGTAGAGATAGATGGAGAGATGGAAAGATGTTTTTACTGTGAATAAATGATATCGTTGCTCATTGAATCAGTTTATCAATCCAAATTGATATATTGCAACACCCCTAACTGGTTTGCACACTACACAGCCAATACCTACAGTACATATCAGTTAAGCTTGCCAAAACAACAGCACCTCAGTAACTGATAAGAAAGCCACTATAGATATTAGGGTTACAACCGTAAGACATTTTCACGGTACGATCATGAAAGTTAATATTATTATTATTATTATCAGTTAGAATGGTTAAATAAATATTTTATTAAGATAATACAAACTTGATTAATGGAAGTATGGGTAAAAAGTCTCTTCAATATCGTGAATAAGCAAATATATAAGGTATGATAACCGGCAACTTTCATATCACCGTATACCTTGAAACCAGCATACTGCTGCAACCCTAATAGATATATTAACCTGCTGGGATTTTTCCAGGGATACAAAGATTAGAAACAGTCATACAGCACAGCTTTTATCCTATACATTGGCATAACTTAATTGTGGTATCACAGAACTGCCAGAGTCTAACTAATAAATGCTTTCCAAATGAATCTGAAGAAAATCTGGAACAAGGTACGACAGAGAAACAAACACACGTCCAGTGGTATGCCTCCTAAAACTATGAGTAAGCAAACAACTGCTGCATGAGTTCAGGTATTTTAAGCATCCACACAAAGCAAACAAGTGAAGCTGGACTCGTCCACAGTGGGCCATTAATATTTTTATGTTGCATATTCCATAGTCACAGCTTAATTTATGGGCTCATAAAGTCATGGTTTAAAAAAAAACTGTCAAAAAAAAAAAGTCTGTCAGCTGAAACACTTTTTATATGAAGAGGTGTTAAATGCGGGTTAACTGTTCTGAACTCGAAATGATCCAGACTGAATGTCAAGTGGATTGGCCAGAGCTGGTTTTCCCCAAACACCCTCTTAACACTCAGCTTAGGTTCGCTCCGAGGACTTATACAGAAACATACTTGATCGCAGCGCTTAGACAGCTCATGGGACACTCAGTGCCGAGGCTTTTCACCAATGTGGCACGCCAGTCACTCCACTGCTGTTGCTGTTGATCTGTCTGCATGTGCCTGCGTCTGTCTGTCGCTCTCATCTGATGTTTCCTCTGTCTTCCTATACATTCTCGCACTCTGTCACTTTAAAAGGGTTTCAGGTTGCTCGCCGTGAGCCTGGGAAATGTTTGCTGTGTGAATCACAGTTGAAAGCAATCTGCCGGCCTCCGGCTCGCTTCAGCTGCGAGTTCAGTTCCAGTATGAGACATTTGTGGGGACATGGGCGTCAGCTGGGGATGACAACATGTCATACTGTGTGCTGTGTGCCTCAGCCAACGAGGCCAATATAAGAATGCATTACAAATGTGTGTACCACAGCGCAAATCATACATTACTGACATGAGGAACAAGTAAAGTTTGAAGGTTTTGAAGCTTTCGCCAAAAATGTTTTCCTCTCCTTATTAAATCACGATGCCTCCAGAAGACGAGGCTCAAGTAAAGAGTGTGACAAGATGAAGTCTGACTGATTTTTTTTGTGCCCTAGGTCCAGTTTCCTGCTCAGAGGATGAGACCCGTCTGGTGAAAACCCTGTTTACTGGTTACAACAAGGTGGTTCGTCCCGTGGACCACTTCAGTGAAGCCGTAGAGGTCACTGTGGGACTGCAGCTAATACAGCTCATCAGTGTGGTAAGGGGCGAGGCAGGAGTTGGTATTGGCAAAAGCAAAAGAAAATTAAAAACTACTTAAATTAAGTGGCATGACATTATGCTCGCACTTTCACTTGAGGCTTTCAGGCTTCCTCCAAATACTAAATAGTGAAAACCATCCGTGACTCAATTTGTGCAAGAAATTAAAGGCTGCCATTACTGTAACTTAACAGCTCTTATAGCCCCTGTACCTTCTAGGAATGTTTGTAATTTGAAAATTTCTAATTGCATTAATGAGAGGGTAAAAGTAGACAAGATGTTTGACTTGACTGGACACATGGCTCTCCATACTATGTTGAAGAAGTTGCATATTAGCAGCATGGTTTCACTTCATTACTGTTGCTATGTTACTTGCAGTTAAATATAGGATTTATGAAATTAATTCAAGGCAAATTAAATCACAATATAGGCACACAGACACTACATCAGAGAGAAAGTAACCTACTGTATGATCACAGCACGCAGAGCTATTGTAAATGTCACTGTCCGAGGTCCTGAAATATACAAGTCAGGTCTGTAAACCTCATCAGTCAATAGAGAAAGAATCTAACTGTATGCACTGGTCAAACTGTATGAAAATAACAACAGGAAATATTCGACAACACACCGCTTTTCAATGACCATCTGAAACACAATCAAGAAGCAAAGTTTCAATCAAGAACCGCCAGAAAGTCACAAGCTTTGACACCTTAAGATGGCACAGCAGCCAGAACGATGGAAACAAGATGCAAAACAACCAGGAATTTAAGCACACTGTAAACACCAAGACTATGACTCATGAATCCAACCACACAGAGCGACAAGGTGACAGAGACCTTATGACAATAGGCAAGACTCTACGGACATCACAAGCATATCACTTCAGTGATGGCACGGCAGCCACAAAACACAAGCGCAAAGCAAATGAAAATAAGCTGCACTTACTTTTGTAGCTCTCCTTCTGCGCCCAGGCTGTGAGGAGGAAGTCATGGCACTACACTGCAGTACATTATTAGACCCAATGATCTCATGTCTTCCAATTATCACCCAGCAATGCATAGAAGCTTTTTTAGACACTGTCATCAACACTATAGAACCAAGGTCACAACAAGCATCATCAGCTCAGAGCTGGCACCACAGCCACAAAACACAACTTTCCACTGAAGTGGAGCATCAGGAAGATCAGAGTTCCTTCAAGCAGTGTAACCTTTGCCTTTTGGGGGGCTACATCAACCATTATAGAACCAGCGTGAACATTACAGCAAGTTCATCAGCTCAGTGATGGCACGGCGGCCACAAAACACAAGCACAAAGCAAATAAAAATAAGCTGCACTTACTTTTGTAGCTCTCCTTCTGCGTTCAGGCTGTGAAGACGATGATCATGGCATCTACCTGAATACATGCAGACCCCACAGTGTATAGGGAGGTGGATTCCCACCGTATGACCTCGTACACCCTCTTCAGCAAGCGATGTAGGGGCGACAGGGCCCCTGACAAGAGGGCTCCACCTGTGCTAATAGAACTTGGGTTACATTATCGTAACCTTTGTTCTCTCACACATGCCCTGCTCTCTACTGGAGTCTATGGGTACAGTGGATGGAACCCGATGAATGAACGCCCTGTTGCGACATATCATCCCAGCCACAATGATCCTGACCCACTAAAGGTCAGTCGCCTGCTTACAGATAACCCAGGACACCACAGTGGAGAAATAGAGGACCCAAGCCAACTCAGGTGGTGAGCAACCGAAGTGGGTGGACGTGTGGCCTCACCTTACAGGGGTCCAAAGACAAGCAATAGACACCCTGCCCACTACATGTCCCGGTTCATCAAGGAACACACAAACATGTTGGTGTATCACGGCCAGAGGGGAGTCAGGTGACACACAGCTGACATACACCCAGCCCTTTACACCAGTCCTGTGTTGTTACAGTGAGCACAGACCCTGGAGAGGAGACTGACAGGATGTAAACCACAATGCTGCCACATATGTCCGGGACACGCATCCCACTGAACAAGGCCGCCAACACTGCCACACCATGTGTGGAGCGTGCGCAGACCACAGTGGGAGGGTCCCTGCCACCTGCCTGGAGGTTTGGAAGATACACCCGCAAAGCCATCACACAAGGCGTTTCTTGGTTGGGGCCTTACCGGCCATGCCATCACAAAAACACGTGTGTTGGGAGCCGTGCATTCAACATAACATGCTGATGCACAAACTGGGCAGAGCAGATGCAATGCTGCATCTAGCTCAGTGCGCTACTCGCTGCTCACTGAAGAGAAAAAGGACGTCCGATGGCAAGAATCCACCTGCCTATATACTGTGGGGTCTGCACGTCTTCAAGGAGGCTCATCCTGATTGGCCAGCTCATTAATGCTTTGCTTGGGATAAGAGGACTGTTACACAAACAGTCCAGTAGAGGGCGGAGCCTGTGTGAGGGGGGTACGTCACCCATACTATAGAACCAGTAGGACTTAATGTCACAACAAGCATCTCCTCCAAGTGTCAGTGAGGGCACAGCGGCCACAAACCAAAACCAGCACAACATAAGCACAATGTTGATTCTTCTATGGAAATAAAACAGTTAAGCTTAACTTCACCAGTACATTTCCAATTATCACCCAGCAATGCATAGAAGCTTCTTTAGACACTGTCATCAACACTATAGAACCAAGGTCACAACAAGCATCATCAGCTCAGAGCTGGCACCACAGCCACAAAACAACTTTCCACTTAAGTGGAGCATCAGGAAGATCAGAGTTCCTTCAACCAGTGTAACCCACGCTACGTCAACCATGTTATAGAACCAGCGTCAACAGCACAACAAGTTCATCAGCTCAGTGATGGCACGGCGGCCACAAAACACAAGCACAAAGCAAATAAAAATAAGCTGCACGTACTTTTGTAGCTCTCCTTCTGCGTCCAGGCTGTGAGGAGGAAGTCATGGCACTTTGCAATGAATGAAGTGAACAGCAAATAAAATAGCGCAGCTTTATGACCACATTTGTGGACCACATGATCCAGTTTTCACCCCAGTAGCAGGCCATGCCATCCATATGCTTTTTGAGGATGACACGCAAAATATAAAACCAGAATCACAACCACAAAACTGTCTCAGTAAGACTCAAGATGACGTCAGAGATACAAAACGATTGCAAAGAGACAAAAAACGATTGCAAAGAGACAAAAAACAACCACAAGGAGACACTAAACAAGTGACAACATGACCAAAGAATTAAAAAGTTACCCTCAAAGAGACACAAAACTACTTCAGCAAGACACTAAATTACCTTAAGGAGACCCTAATGACTACAAAAGGCACAAAAAAACACAAAGAGACAAATAACAACCACAAGGAGATACAAAACAACCAAAGTAAAGACAAAAAATACCTCAATGAGACACAAAACAACCTCAGCATGACACAAAATTACCTCCAAGAGACCTAGACAACAACACAAGGGCACAAAACAACCACATAGAGACACTAAATGACTACAGAGACACAAATCCCCAAAAAGATGCACAGGGACCACAAAGAGATGCAAAACCACCACAAAGTCTGTGCATCTCGCTCCTGTGTAGGAGAGGTGGTGGGGCCCTTTGAGTATCAGTGCACAGGAACTCACTGTCTCACAGTCCGCCCCTGTGTGGGCTCTGCCACCCATAATCAGGCCCGTAACTACCAACAGGGTCACAGCCAGCAACATGTCAGCTCAGTGATGGCACGGCGGCCAAAACAACACAAGCACCATGTCAATAAAAGAAGCTGCTGTCCTACTGTTGCAGCTCTCCTTCTGCTCCTCCAGTCTGTACAGATGTCGAGTCCTCCAGCGACGCTCCGTGTCCCGCTCTGTCCCCTGAAGGTGTCACGTTGATATTGATAACAATTAAAAAGTGTTTGCAGTGTTGACAAAAGTTTGCACAACAAGTCACTTTACCGCGCTCTGCTGCTGCTGCTTTGTGTTTGGTAATCCTCTCAGACAGACGCTCCTGACAGCCTGCTCTGCACCAGGTACAGACTCCTGGAGAACACCTCACCTTAACTCTGGTTATTATTACC
Organism: Epinephelus moara; assembly: GCF_006386435.1. Lineage (NCBI taxonomy): Eukaryota > Metazoa > Chordata > Actinopteri > Perciformes > Serranidae > Epinephelus > Epinephelus moara. Next base: position 37,691,328 of record NC_065524.1, on the reverse strand, counting down.
AGCAGTTTGGTCTGTGACAGCATCCCGCAGCTGGAGGACACTGAGGTGTTTCATCTTCAACTTTTCTTCATCATAAAGACGCTTCAATCTGTCCTGTGGAGGTCATCCATTTTGTTTGCATCACCGGTGTCACCGTGTCCGTTACAAGAAATACAAACTTTTACCAATTCAGTTACCAGACAATGATGACAGCAGGACTTGGCAATCGGCCAATCAAATTGCAGCTAAGCGGCAGGTGATCAGCGCACCTGGAGTCAAATTTGTGCCATCCACTTGCATTGGCTGAGGCTTTGAGCATGCGCATTGGTCTTTTCCCACGCTTCAATGCACTTAAATTGTATAGTCATGATAAATATCAGTTGATGTTTTATGTCATGCAGTAGTCCAGAGTTATATTATTTTCTAAATTACTTGGAAGAGATTAACTGGCAAATAAACATGGCTTTTAATTTTTAATTAATTCCCTATTAATTTTTATACTTCCTGTGAATATAATCTTAATTATTTTTCCACATGTATTTTGTGTCTACTGTTAAGACCTTGTTTTCTTATTTTGAAAAGCAGAGGTGGTCACATGTGTCCTGGGCTGCCCTTCAATGAGCGATTAGAGAAATGTTCAGTCAAACACTGAGTGAGGAAATGACTGCACGGTATTAAATCATAAGATCAAATCAGAAGTGAACAGTTTTTATTTCTTCATTTATTTATTCAATCTTGAGGCTACTTTAATCAGATATTAGTTAAACTGTGGTAAAAATGGCAATATTCCTTTTTCCCTCACCAAAATTTAGCTGCAGACGGCATGTTGCTGTTTCAACTATAAAACTACATTTATATATCATGTAAATACATATAACTTGTATTGAGTGATATAAGTCAGTAAGTAAATTGTTGCACTTGATCCAGTTTAAAGGGTTAACCATAGAGCTTTTCATGTGTCCCCCTTGGCCTTGGACATCTGTACACTGTGGGTGTCCACACAGGTCACCAGACTGTCACAGGGCTGACACATAGAGACAGACAACCATTCACACTCACATTCACACCTACAGACAATTTAGAGTCACCAATTAACCTGCATGTCTTTGGACTGTGGGAGGAAGCTGGAGCACCTGGAGGAAACCCACGCTGACACAGGGAGAACATGGGGTTTGAGCCAGGAACCCTCTTACTGTGAGGCGACAATGCTAACCACTGCACCAATGTGCCACCAGAATGAAGTATTTAAAAAAAAAAAAATCTAAGTCACTTAATAGCTTTAAAACATCACTTTCTTTCAGCTGCCAGTAGGTGGCACCTTAATTCTTTCAAACATTAATGTAAATCAATGCAAATATATAATTAAACTATAAACTATAAGTACCTGGGGGTACACATTGACAATAAACTGGACTGGGTTAAGAACACTAACGCTCTCTACAGGAAGGGCCAGAGCCGTCTCTATTTTCTGAGGCGACTGAGGTCCTTCAACATCTGCCGGACTATGCTCAGGATTTTCTATGAGTCTGTGGTGGCCAGTGCTATCCTCTATGCTGTTGTGTGCTGGGGCAGCAGGCTGAGGGTGGCGGACGCCAACAGACTCAACAAACTGATCCGCAAGGCCAGTGACGTTGTGGGAATGGAGTGTGACTCTCTGATGGTGGTGTCAGAGAGGAGGATGCTGTCTAAGCTACGAACTATCTTGGACAATGTCTCACACCCACTCCACCATGTGCTGGTCAGGCACAAGAGTACTTTCAGTGGGAGACTCATACCACCAAGATGTACCACTGAGCGCCACAGGAAATCATTCCTGCCTGTGGCCATCAAACTGTACAACTCCTCCCTCTGAGTGGCCCTGAGACTTTTTCACACACTGCAATAATCCAATGTAATGTAAATTTCTTATATTTTCACGTATCTTTCCTCTCTTGCAAGGAGCACCTGTAACATAAATAATTTCCCCTCGGGGATCAATAAAGTATTTCTGATTCTGATTCTGATTCTGATAATTACTGGCACAGTGAGGCAGCTGTGTCCATCTCCAGAAACTTTGTCTTTGCATGAAAAGAAGATGAAATGAAATGAGACGTAGCCTCTCTTTCACATTGTGTGCTTTTTGACATTTCTTTCAAAATGACACAGAGAGTCAATAACAACACAAAATGAATGGTTACAAGCATACACATTGTATTTTGTCTTGAAATCTTTACAGAAGATGTCTTCTTGCTTCTTGCTTGCTTCTGACTGTTTTCTGTCTTTTTCTGCACCTCTCAGGATGAAGTGAACCAGATTGTGACCAGCAATGTCCGTCTCAAACAGGTAAATGTGACTGCTGGATTAGTGACAACAAAAAATATGCTCACCCTTCACTTGTAAATAACAATCACAATATTTACAATTTCAGTGGATATGCTACAGTGAAAACATATTGATACGGTTTGGAAATTAGGCACCACATTTGTTAGAGGTCCTTTCTTTTACTTAACACTAATGATTAGTGTATTTTTTTGGAACTAAAGCAATGTGTAGCTCTGCTCACAGCTGTCAATGAGTTTGACCAACCAATATAAAAAGTGTTTCTGCTCATGTAGCTAAAATCCTTAGAAATGTTACTGTTTAAAATGACACACCTGTGAAACCTCCAATGTATACAGTGAGGATTTGTGACATGGCGGCTGCTGGACAAGATCTTTATTTGTTCTGCTGTGACATGAACTGTACATGACTCCCAGGTTTACATTAGCAAGGATTTAATCAAATGGAAATAAAACAACAGAACACAGCTCTATAGTATATCATTAGACTAAATGATATGACGTTTTCTGATTTTCCCCTCAGTCGTGGGTGGATGTGAACCTGAAGTGGAATCCAGATGAGTACGGAGGCATCAGGAAGATCAGAGTCCCTTCAACTGACATCTGGAAACCTGACCTGGTGCTATACAACAAGTAAACACACATTCTCTGTCTCTGTATCATCTATCTAAACACAAACACCACCATTTAAACATCTGGCTGCTCCTTCCCTTTGTCCTCATCCTCTTCTTCCTCTGCAGTGCTGATGGTGACTTCGCCATCATCCATGAAACCAAAGTCCTGCTGGAGCACACTGGGAAGATAACATGGAACCCTCCGGCCATCTTTAAGAGTTACTGTGAGATTATTGTCCTCCATTTCCCGTTTGACCTGCAGAACTGTAGCATGAAACTAGGGACATGGACATATGATGGACTGCTGGTCGCCATCAACCCGGTGAGTGTCTCTTATACACCCACAGGGTTAAACTGAGACATTAGTTTGAAAGGTTGTAATGAACAGAAGTGTCTGTCAGTTACTATCCAACATAAAACATAGATAACTTAAAGGGACAGTTCATCCGCAAATTAAAACTAAATATGTTTCCTTTTACCTGTAGCGCTGTTTATCAGATTAAATCATTTTGGTGTGAGTTGCCGAGTGTTGGAGATATCAGCCATAGAGATGTCTGCCTTCTCTCCAATATAACTGAACTTGATGGCACTCGAATTGTGGTGCACTAAAGACAAATACAATTGAAAAACTCAACAGCAATGTCGCTTTCCAGAATGCTTTCAGCACCACATGCCAATACGGCCAAAATCTCTAGCACTCGGCAACAGTGTTTATTTCGTTGACAAAGACTATGACAAAACATTTTCATCAACAACCTTTTTTTCCATGACGAAAACGAGATGATGATGAGCCAAAAACACATCTTGATAATAAAAACTAAGATAAAATCTATGTTTCATTTTCGCTGACGAAACAAGAAGTGATGAAAATGTTAGGGGTGGGCTATCGGACATTTAGCTGTGCTTGTATTCATCAACAAGCTAGTAAACTCCAGTAAATAGTCTGTGCCACAATGTTTTACTAGCCAGCAGAATTTGTGGAGTTTTTATGTTGCAGCAGTGGCTGTTAGCTGCTCCGATTGTTCGCCGCTAAACTGCAGCGGAGCAAGCAGCTATTGGCCGCCACATTTCACATGTGTTGATCCCGTGAGACTGCGCCCAAATCTGGACTGTCTCAGGAAGGTTAATGGTTCGATGGTGTTTGACAGGCAGGTAGGAGACTCACTGAAGTTTTCTCTGACAGAGATGAAAGTTTAGTTTTAATCACCAACTCTGTGAGACATGAGTTTAAACCTTCAACTGAAATGTCGCATAAGTTATTTTTCTGCTTCATAACAGTCAGTTGGATAAGTCAGAGCTTATAATGAACCTGGGGACAAATCCTAATTGTCTCACATTAGTTATTTGTGGTGTCAAGGAGCATAAATAGAGAGATGTTGAGCTTTTCGAATGGTGATCAGTAAATCCCCCCTAGACCTGTCAAAAATTGCTGGAAAATAAGTGTGTAGAAATTTAGTTGGAGAGAAAAAAACTGTCTAAATGAAATTTTTCTACAACCTCATCAACTAGAAAGTTTTGATTTTCCATCAGTTAAAGGTCAAGAATGACTAAAATGTGACTAAAACTAATAAATATTTTCATCTCAAGACGGAGACTAAATCTAAAATAGCTGTCAAAACTAACACTGCTCAGCAACTCACTCCAAAACAATCTAGACTGATAAATAGCACTACAGGTACGAGGAAAATTATATATTTTTGATTTTGGGGCAAACTGTCTCTTTAACCATCCTATCGATCACTGAGTTTAAAACATTAACCCCCGAATACCCTCCCCTGTATCACTTTGCAGTAGGCCACCCTATTCTGTGACAGTGAATGATTTCCTTCTCTTGTGTGTTTCAGGACAACGACCGTCCTGACCTCAGTAACTTCATGGAGTCAGGTGAATGGGTGTTAAAGGACTACAGGGGCTGGAAACACTGGGTTTACTACACCTGCTGTCCCGACACGCCCTACCTTGACATCACCTACCATTTCCTGATGCTGCGGCTGCCTCTCTATTTCATCGTCAACGTCATCATTCCCTGCATGCTCTTCTCGTTTCTCACTGGACTGGTCTTCTACCTGCCCACTGACTCCGGTACGTAGACCCTGCTGGGTTGTGGAGCACCGAGAAACATGTCCAAAGAAAAACTTTGAAGGTGGCAAAATCAAGGAGTTATAACCATGCCTTTTCACCAGTTTTTTTACCGAGTAGGTTTTCACATACAAGGAATTTACTTTGGTGCTTTGGTGCACAGTCATTAATATATACTAGGAAAAACTACAGTAAACATATAAATAAATGCTAATTAAATCACGTACAATGTAACTTTGTTAAAGCTTCAGTGTGTAAGGTGTAGGGAGGTATACTGGCAGAAATGGAAAATAATATAATAAGTATATTTTCTTCAGTGTGTAATCACCGGAAAATAAGAATCGTTGTGGTTATGTTACGTTGGATTGAGTCGTTTACCTACATACAGAGCACGTCCACGTCTACAGAGATCACCATGTTGCACCGCCATGTTTTTACAGTAGCCCAGAATGGACAAACCAAACCCAAGCTCAAGACAGGGACATTTGTGGTTTTGCATCAGCCAACGTAGTAAGAAGCCCATCTGCAACAAGCAACATCCAAAAAACACTGCTTTGTAAAGTGAAACTGTTTTGAGTGTTTTTACTGCTTTAAATCTCATGGTCCGTTTGTTTTGGAGAGGAAGAGACATCTGTGGATAATTCAGCTCCCAGTAAAAACTTTCTCAACATCTGACTCTTAAATTATCAGAGAAAATAGGTGAGCACTAGGCGAGCGGCCCATCTCTCAGTATGTTTACCTGACATTAGAGAAAATTGATTTATTGTGTCAGTCCGACAAAAACCAGACTTTAAAAATACATTTAAACATGTTCGTCCAACTGAAATCGTACTAAATCAAGTTTCTCAAAGTCGCACTAACACACACAGATAATGTGATTCGGAGTTGAATTCCTCCTGCATGTATACGGTCAGTTGGTCCCAAACTGGCCGAGGCGCTCTGAGCATGCTCCAGTTTCCGCCCAGGCTTTGACCCAGAAGTCAAAGAAGAAGAAGCCGGTAACAACATTGTGAAATCTACATCCAGAGCTGTGCATTTTTGGACAGACGAGATGTACAGAGCTGTAAAGTTGTTCACCATGGTAGCAGTTAGCTGCTAGCTAACCATAGCTAACTTGTTTGTTGATTGTTTGGTCTGTGACTAGAAAAAGGTTCAATACTAACAAGCTGAGAGGGGGCATGTTGCACCATCTACCTATGAAGTCTGGCATACTTAAGGATATAAATCGATTCCCCTCCCATGCTTTTATACTGGGACAAAGACAGCAGTCCAATTAAATGGTCTAGTCAAGCTGTAACTGTAGCTTGACTTAAAGGAAATGGCCGCTTTAGAATGAAAATACAGACAGTACTTACTGACCCTCATGCCGACAAGAAGTCCAGTGTAGTTTTTTAATCCACAAAACTCATTCGGGGTATCGGAGGATAGCAGCTAGCCAGATTTGTGCAGGGAACCCACGTCCAAAATAATTTTGAAAATGCAATAAAACTCTGCTAATGCATTTCAAAAACGTCAGAACGGCTCATCCATCGTAATCCAAGTGCCCTGAAGCCGTGGCATGCAAAACTGACTTGAAAAGACATAATTTACTCCACTTTTATAGCATCATTTCTCACCGTGGTCAGTTAGCCTGCAACTCGCACGAGACTCGAGAACAAGAACATCTCTGAATGTTCTCGAGTCTTGCGCGAGTTGCAGTTGTCAATTTTGCATGCCACGGCTTCAGGGCACTTGGATTACAACGGACGAGACGTTTTTGAAATGCATTAGCAGAGTGTTATTATATTTTCAAAATGATTTTGGACGTGGGTTCCGTGCACTTCAAGTGTATGAAAAAATCTGGCTAGCTGTTATCCTCTGATACCCCGAACGAGTTTTGTGGATTAAAAAACTACACTGGACTTCTTGTCGGCATGAGGGTCAGTAAGTATTGTCTGTATTTTCATTCTAAAGTGGCCATTTCCTTTAACAGTGCATGTAAACATACTGACTGATTTGTAATACAAAACTATTTTGTTTTTCAGCGTTTTAATCACTTGGTCTGTTTGATTTGGAGAGGCAGAGACCTCCTTGGATAATTCAGCTCCTGAACAATGAACAAAAAAGGAATTCTAGCCACTAAACCCCCTAAATCTCACACACTGGGACTTCAAAATGGAAGCGCAAGACTGAAACGTGCAAAAACTGTATTTCAGGGGACGTAGAAAGATTCACAGTATTACGGATTAAAGGAATATGTAATGTACAGAGATACAGAACCAAAGATGTGCATTTATGTAAAGCATAGAGATGTAAAGAGGTTAACATCAGATATCATATACACATTTTGACAGCACATGAAGTCGAATAATTTCAGACTCCTGGGGCCACTTTCATGTGTGGAAATTCTATTACATCCAATATGATTTGGATCTCTATCACTTAAACTCACAGATTGGGGTGCTCCAGACATTCGCTCGTACTACATGAATTTAATTCCATTCTCAGGAGTGACTCTGTAACATTAGAGCAAGATAGTGACGAGTTAATCAGTTTGTAAAGCTCTAACTGGTCACAGCTGTCTGCTATAAGAGCTATCAAAAAGTGTCAAAGTAGCTCTGATGTCCGTCTTTGTGTCCACCCCTCTGTCTGCAGGTGAAAAGATGACTCTCTCCATCTCCGTCCTGCTGTCTCTCACTGTCTTTCTGCTGGTTATTGTGGAGCTGATCCCCTCCACCTCCAGCGCCGTCCCCCTCATAGGGAAATACATGCTCTTCACCATGGTGTTTGTCATCGCCTCCATCATCATCACCGTCATCGTCATCAACACGCATCACCGCTCGCCCAGCACGCACACCATGCCCGGCTGGATCCGCAAGGTTTGTGCTTCATTGTTATCAACCTGTGATGGTTTAGGAAATGTTTTTATATATGAGTGTTTGGCAGGATTGTAATCATCACCTGTTTATATCTGTCCCTCAGGTCTTCATCGAAACCATTCCCAACATGATGTTCTTCTCAACAATGAAGCGTCCCAGTCAGGAGATCCGCCAGAAGACGTTGTTCCCCACTGACATGGACATCTCGGACATCTCAGGCAAGGCTGCAGCTTAATGACAGAACCCACAAACATTTAGTCAGAGGACAAGTGCAACATGTTCTGGGCAGGAAGCCAGATAGTTTATACTGTGGGCCTGTGAGTGTGCCACGCAGGTGTTACTGTCAGTGGGAAGGTTTGAGATAATGTGAGTCACAGAGACACGTAACACCAACTGACCCCAGACGTGAACTAAAAACATCAAACCGTAGTAATATGCTTGATGAATAAAAAGCAAAAACACTTCATAAGTCAGTAATAATAAACTACACCCTGTCTCTACTCGGTCCTCTGCAGGTAACCCCACCCCCACCAATGTCACCTACCAGTCTCCCATCACTAAAAACCCTGATGTTCGCAGCGCCATTGACGGGGTGAAGTACATCGCTGAGACCATGAAGTCAGACGAGGAGTCAAACAACGTAAGAAAACACCTGCATGAATATTATTGACACAAGAGTATGGACCCACACAAAATTCATTAACCCGTTCAGATCCCCTGTCCAAACCTACGGACATTACTCTCTAGAATGTCTAGATCCATGATTACTGTCATCTGACTCCACCTATGTCTATAAACCAATCACAGTGTTCCACATCATCTAAAGTGGACTGCAGTAGAGCCACGCCCTCTTTTTTAACAGCATAGCCAACCAAGGGCCCTACAAATTTCTCCCAGTGGCCACTCATGGTATTGCAGCCATTTCCTGCAGCCCACACAGCATTATCCCCATAGACCACCATTATAAAAGACACGTCTGTAAAACCGAAACGTGTTGTTGTCCAAGTAGTTTAATACTTAATAAACAAACAGGATACAATGAGTTAATTAGTGAATGTTAAAGGTGCTCGTAGGCAGATTTGTTTACCTCCATTTTTGGTCTTGGTGCTCAGGGTACATGCAGGAATCCTGAGGTTAATTTCAATACCTTTTTAAGACTTTTTTAAGACCTTCCAAAAAAACCTTAAGACCTCATCGCCACTTCACGCTGTCGTTAGCAGCAACGCATCTTTAACTTACTAAAAAGTTGTAATTTGAAATTAAATCTATGGAGCACAAACATACAACAGAACTCAGGTAAGATGAGAAGGATTTTTTATTGTCTTTTGCTCCTCTGTTTGGCGCCTGGACGTGCGCTGTCGCGTGATGTCACACAGGTACGCGCACGGCCCCGAGTGGCAGTCCGAGTGTGCCTACCTACAAATCGTTGTTTGTAATAGTCGCGAGGAGGAAAATATATTATACATTCATGGATACTTTTTGTCAAAGCTTGAATGCCAAGAAAATGTAATACTTCATAAAATCACGATTAAGACTTTTTAATACTTTTTAAGGGCCTTAATTTTCCGACATTTGATTTATTAACTTTTAATACTTTTTAAGACCCCGCGGACACCCTGGTGCTAAGCTAGGCTAACGGGCTGTTAGCTCTGGCTTCATATTTACTGAACGTGAGTCTGCGAATCCGAGGATGGTGAAGGAATGGCGTGTCCACACTGCCTTTGTTTTTTAAATTGAATGCCACTGGTAAAAAAGGACACTGGCAACCACTCTATCACCTCCTTACCCTAACCTTTCCGTGAAATAAATCTGCCATTTAGGCCTATTTATTTCACAGTGATTAGAAGCTAGTTATTAAAATGGACCAAGCATAATTTAGGATGACTCCAGGGCAGTTTACGCCTCTCAAATCATCTGATTGGACAATAGGAAAAAAGCAGAGATGATGTCGGAAGCTTTTCTTCTCTGAGTTTTTTCAACTCGAGCAGTTCAGACCAATCCAGCACAAATGCCAGGCGCCTAGAGCATAGAAACTTGAGGCACATTGCAACGCAAAAACAGCGAGCAAAACGCTTCATTCTCATTAAAAACAATTACAAAAAGCCGCCTCCAGCTGCTAAAACACCATCTGTGTGATCAGGGTCTTACTCTGCCTCTGACTGGCTCACCCTGACATTCTTACACTAACCCTAACCAAGAGGACATCATGAAAACCTTAACCAATCTCACTCCTCTTGCCTAATCCTAACCAATCCAGCCAACACTGTCTTTCTTCCAATATGTGTATGTAAAATGAACTTCCAAACAAAAGGCATCTAAACTGTTTATATGACTGGTGAAAGAACATCAGTGTCTCACCGATTATTAAATATCTAAATGACAAACCTCCAAATTCAGACGTCCTCAGATTATGACTCTCTCGCTCCTCCTCGTCTCTTCTTGTTCCAGGCAGCAGAGGAGTGGAAGTTCGTTGCCATGGTTTTGGACCACATCCTGCTCTGCGTGTTCATGGCCGTGTGCCTCATCGGGACGCTCGCCGTCTTTGCTGGGAGACTCATCGAGCTCAACATGCTGTAGAGGCCTGACCCATGAAGGAGGATGTGTGTTGTCACAGCAGAGGTCACCATTGGAGAATCATGTCTCTCTCTCTCTCTCTCTCTCTCTCTCTCTCTCTCTCTCTCTCTCTCTCTCTCTCTCACACACACACACAGTTTGAGTCACTTTCCAATGTGCACGTTTGTGTATTTACTGAAATCGAGGAGACTGCAGTTCAAGGCAAATCCTGGCATCTTAAAGGCACGAGTCTCGTGATCTAGATGGGTCATACTTGAAGCTTTTCTTGCCTTTTGTTTTCGTTGTTTTTCTGCTTGCTGCGATGCACTCTGGTGGAGTGTATGTTATTACTGTAATGTTAAATCCGTAACAGTAATAACTGATGTGTTTTGTCTTGTTTTTGGCAGCTTGATTTGAGGTTTAAGTCGGAGGATTTTCTCTCACCTTTAACATGAGACTTTTCATGTCCACCGTGCTGAGGATCGACTGGGAATGGATGCTAATATCATTAGCGCATACAACCCTGATTCCAGAAAAGTTGGGATGCTGTGTGACATAAAAAAAACCCGGATGCAATGATTTGTAAATCCTTTTTTTCCTATATTCAACTGAATACAGTACAAAGACAAGATATTTAATGTTCAAACTGACACACAGTCTGAATTTGACGCCTGCAACACTTTGTTGTCCTAACTTTTTTTGGAATATGTTGCAGGCATCAAATTCAGAATGAGTGTATATTTACAAAAAAAACTGGCAATAGGTCACAAAGGATATGCAAATCGTGGGTTTCCTCCCACAGTCCAAAGACAAATCCATTCTGTTGTCATTTATATTTTACACAGCGTCCCAACACTTTCGGAATCCGAGTTGTACTTGTACTGTCTATTAACACTTTGAGTGAATAAAAAAAATGAACTCCGTGTCCATCCTATCACTGTAGGTCAGAGGAGGCTTTAGTTTAGAATGAGTATCTTCGATTGTATTTCAGTCCAACTTTATTGCCAGTTGTACAGACAGCGTCTGGTTGACGGTCTTGGAGTGCAGGCGAGACGTTTTCCTGCCCGGAAGTTTTATTGTTCTGTTTTGCCCGACACTCACTTGACTTCTAAACGTCTCATTTATATTTATGGGTGAAGGTTGTGAGTTGTGTAAATATTCATGAGTTAGTGGAAAGGTTTGCTTTGTCACTGACGCATGTGAAGTCCTCTTAACTCTGTTGTACAGTTTGTTAGGGGCTCAGTTGTTTTGAATACTATTTTTTGATGAATTATGTGATAAATGATTTTCATCCATGTCTTTGGAAAAACGTGAAAATCTGACAAATAACAGAGCAGTTTAAGGTAGAGTTACTGATAAATGTACAGCCAACAAAGGCATGGAGTCTGTTGACTTTTATTAAGTCATAATACCTGACATCATGATGATTTGGATAAATATGGTCAAAGAATTCTCATTTAAGGAACATAGACTTAAAGCTGATAATAATTGTGTGGTTTGGGTCCAGTGTGTAGGATTTAGGGGCATCTGTCAGCAGAAATGGTTTATAATATTCAGAAATGTTCTCAAATAAGAATTGTTGTGTTTAGAATGAGACATTTTTATCCACATGGGCAGGGGGTCCTCTCCCATGGAGGTCCACCATGTTGTTTCTACAGTAGCCTAGAAGGGACTAATCAAGTACCGGCTCTAGACAGGGCCATTCGCATGTTTGCATCGGCCACCAAAGTTCTCCCAGGAGAAGTTTCCTCACTGCTAGATGCCACTAAACCCGACACACTGAACCTTTAATTGTGTTGTAGCAAAGGCAGATTGTTGAGCAACGTCACAGCTGCAGTGTTGCTGCCTGTGTTCACAGAAACCGACTGAAGGCAACTTGATTTATTTTGCAGCTGTGATTCCTTTTAAACATTTATCCATTTAGTTTGGTTTAAGACAGTAAAGTTCTGCTGTCATATTTCTCTGATCATTTATTGTTTTTTTTTATATTTGCAGTTGTGGAGATGTGAAATAGAGTGAAAAATAAAAGTCATCATTTGTTTATTTTATGCCTTATTATATGTCTTTATTGTTGTATTATAATGTACATAAGTGGTTTGTGATTTATTCTTTATAGCAGGCTAAATATCTTGTCACGATTGTGCACTTTGGTCCCATTTCCACGACAAACCCAAAAAAATACTGTTGCTTCATTAGGATACAAGGGACAGTAAGGAAGCCTTGAGAGCCAAGATGAAAAAAAAAAAGTGCAATAGATATTATCTCCTACGTACAAGACATTCCAGGAGATAAACTTTTGTCCAACGTTGCCTGCAAATGTTCTTTTATCACCTTGCATCTGAGGGCTTCCGTAGTGATGGCCTACATGGGTTAAAGGCATGTTCTGTGGAGTTTAAACAAAGCAATTCAAACATTTTTTCACCGACCCTTTGTGGTCTCTGACCTTGCGGCTGGTTTATTTGGGCCATACTAAATGAATCTGTGAAGCAAACACTGAAAGCCTATAAGAACCACACCAGAACGATGACTGCCATCTTTGTTGCTGAAAAACTTTTATTAGGCGTGCCATGCGCCCACTTAATGACAACCAGCATTGGCAGAAAGGTAACTGATAAATCTAGCAGAGAAAAACAAAACTACAAATACAAAGTAAACAGGTGTTACACGAGTCAGTGCGTGAGACAACTTTTTGACAGGTTTTTAAATATCTTAACGACAGCTTTATATTTATAGTTTTTACTACTCTTCATCACCAGCAGGTATCATGGAGGATAAAAAGCTTGTAAACACTGGCACCACTCAGCCGACCACGAGTCAGTCAGCTGATACAGGTACACTGATGCAACATTTTGCAGGGAAATAACAGGACAAAATGGAAATGATAAGCAGTGGTCAAGGTGCAGAGTCAGGCAGCTTTAAATACATTACATGGTCTCGCCTCAATAGTAAAGGTTCGTCTAGAAGCACTTCTGCTGCCCAAACCTTCAAGGCAAACTTTTCCAAATGATTCTGGGTTGTTGAGGGTTTGAGGTCAACAAATAACTAGAAACACAGAATTAGTGTGAAAATCTGAAATTAACACATTAAGATATACACATTAAAGGGAATTCAATGTGTCGTCAGTTTATCCCTCAAGAATATTTTGCCCAGGTAGCCTGGGTGTGTTTCTAGGACCAGATGTGAACACCACAGGTGATACCACCACATATTTACATTTGCATAGACACTCACTATTTCTCCTGGTTCTAAGAAACTGTCAAAAGCAGTGGGTGCAAGTGCTGGCCAGACGAGCCACGAACCTCCTGAATTTGTTGCTACAGTAGTTAGACATACAGCGATCAGCCACAATATTAAAACCACTGACAGGTGAGGTGAGTAACATTGATCATCTTGTGATAATGTGATGTTCTGCTGGGACACCTCGGGTCCTGTCATCCATGTGGATGCTCCACCTATCCAAACACCTCTGCAGACCAAGTACACCCCCTCATGGCAACAGTACACCACTATGGCAGTGGCCTCCACACCCTACCACACCACAAAAACTGCTCAGCAATGGCCCGAGAAATGTGACAATTACCTCAAGGCATCAACCTGGCCTCCAAAATTCCCAGATCCCAATCTGATCAAGCATTTGTGAGATATGCCGGTGCCCCAACTCAAAACCCACAGGACTCAAAGGATCCGCTGCCAACGCCTTGGTGCCAAAACACCACAGGACACCCCTAGAGGTCCAGTGTCCATGCCTCGAAAGGTCAGGGCCAAGTCTGAGCCAAGGTAAACCACCAGGATTAGGTGGTACTTCTGGGGCATGTCCCACGAATCCTCAAACAGATTGGGATCTGAGAAATTTGGAGGCCAGGTTGACACTTTGAGCTCTCTGTCACGTTCTTTGGGTCATTTTTCAGCAGTTTTTGTGGCGTGGCACAGCACATCTCCTTGCTGGGGGGCCTTTGCCATGAGGGGATGTACTTGCTCTGTAACGGTGTTTGAGTGGGTGGTGTGTTACGACCCAAAATTTCCCAGCAGCACATCGCATTATAACAAAATGATCAATGTCGTTCACTTCACCTGTCGGTGGTTCAAATATTTTGGCTGATCAGCGTGGAGCAGATTACACTGTAAACAGTAGCAACCAAAGCACCAAGTACCTACTGTGAGTGCACACATTTAAAATACATCAAATGAATAAAAGCAAAAACAGAAAACACAATAAAAACATTTCAACAAATGCTAAAAAGCAACCAGAAGGCCACAGAACCCAAACCAGGCCTTTACATTTAAACTGATTTAAGTACCGTGGCAATTTAAGATTACACGTCTAAATGTTTCAAACGAAACAGTGCATCAAATCCTGAACACAGATTAAAACACATTATGGCCAAATAAATAAAGAGAACTCAGTGCAAATGAAGTCAGGTAATACAGATAAAACTACAGCACATTTGGCAAATGATTGGCAGAAAACAGACAGATGAATTGGCAGTTTTAGCTCCAGTCTGCTAATTTCTTTCACCTATCAAACGTTGAAACGTTCAGTTCATTCAGAAACTGAACGATTGTTAGCATTGCTCATCAACACTGATGCTATCCTCAAGCACATAAATTAGCTTCAGTTGACAGGCACAACCTTGAAGAAAGATCTTCAACGATAAAGTTTAATTTTAGAGGTTCAGTTTTCCCCAAAAAAACTTGGTTAGAAAAAAAAAATAAGAGTCAAATAAAACCTGATGAGTGCACATGCTGTTTGTATGCAGGGAGAGCGCGGTTTATGCAGCAGGGTTACATACCTGTAATGGTTTACAACCTGTTGCACCACTGATGGCTGATCTGAGTTCAGTTACACACAGTACACAGCAACTGCAGTATAACTGGGACATTTATTTGGTGAAAATAATTTGCTGCTGAGAGATTGTATCTAACTCTCTCACCAACAAAGAAGAAACAGAGGCATCAATGTACAGACTTGCAGCAGCTGCTGTCTCTGGTAAGTGCGTCATCCACTTCAGCTCCGTTTCCACCAAACACTTTCAGTTTGGTACCTTTAGAACCAAAACTAACCCTTCAGATATTAAGGTACCTAGACCCTAGATTTGTTAAATGTTTCCACCGCAAACAGTACTTTTAAATGTGGGTGGGGTTCTGGTCTCCGTCCAACACTCGCTGTATTTTCTCATCACCAGTAAGCAGTGCACCTGGTTTATCGTCCACAGAACGAGGCTACACCTCGACATTTTCAGAACAAAACAGAACAGGCTGCAGTGTCTCTGCATGGGATATTTAAAAATAGTGGGTTTGTGAATTTAGTCCTTCTCAGGCAAGCTCAGGGGTTTAGTGTCTCCATGGCCGACAGGAACGATGCTCCGCGATGCTTCTTGTTCTCTTACATGAGCCTCAAAACCAGCCACAACTCAGCCCTGAGCAGAGTGACCGTCCTCTACTGACCAATCAGACTGCAGTGTTCACAGCTCCACCTTTTAGTACCAAATCTGTGTGCTAGGTACCCCAACAGAGGGGGGACCAAACATGGGGACGGTAAGGAATGGTTCCATTGGTACCATCCACAACTTTTTACAGTGGAAATGGAAAAAAATGCGTATCGGACTGAACCGTACCGTACTGCTCGGTGGAAACAAGGCTTTACTGGATATATACATATGTACATATACATACCCAGATCTATTCCTTCATTTTGACCTGCACTTAGAACTTCTTGCAGATCTGAGTGCAGCTTACCAGAGAAACATCAGCTGCATTCAAACGCACTAACTTCATCTTAACGCTTGTCTAGAACAAGCTGCATGCTAAAACATTATTTTATAAAAACTTTAAAATTCAGCAGGATAAAATGAGTACATGCATCAGAGTTTGATGAAATGTCAGTATTACTATTTGTCCAAGTATCTGTGTTTAAAGAATACTTCACCTGCAAAATGATCACTTGTTTATTAGTTAGTTGAATTTGTAAAGAAAACTTTTCTCTCCACAGTGAATGAAGAATCCAAAAAAGACGAAAATTCTTCATGAAGTGAAGTCACTGGGGTCCGTGTTTAACAACAGTAAAAAATCTGTTCACAAACTGTCACACAACTCCGTGCAGTATAATCAAAGTTTCATTTATCCAGTCGTATGCTCAGCACTGCCCACACAATTATCACTGAAATAAACGTATGTGTGTATGTATTTGTGGAGAGATTTTGTGGAATGGACTACAGGAAGATATTAAACCAAGTAAAAATATCAGACTGTTAAAAATACGTACAAATGTGTACACGCTAACGGTGATATTGTCATAACTGGTTTTCCATTTCCTTTTTTGAGTGTGTTGCTGATTATATATATATGAAGAAGAGCAAGTGATTTAGTTGTTCGGATAGACACTGGGGCAGAGAGTTGGTTTATGTGATTGACTGTGTATCAGAACAGAACAGGGGCAGAACTACATAAGCAGTTTGCTTCTTCCTATTCCATTTCAGACATGAAACATGAAACATAACTTATGTTACTTATCATTACTATCTTATTTTTTTCTTGGTTACTTTTGTTCGTTCGTTTCGTTTATTTCAATTCATGAAGAAAGTCCGCTTTTTTGGATTCTCCGTTCACAGTGGAGGCATTGTGACACGTGGTGAGTCGTTGTTACACAAGTGGTCATTTTGCCAGTTAAGTATTCCTTTAAAAGGCTACGAGCATGTGTGTGGGATTAAAACCAGGAAACGAAGAAAGCCGCAGCAGTGTCTTGAAACTTAATGGCATACCACTAACACAACAGATTATGTCCTGATTCACAACAGGTTCGTCTTCAGATGTAGTTGTTTGATTTCATGTTCTCTCACAACCCGACAATACAATAAATAACATGTATGCCCTACATTCAATTTGCATCATGATAATGTGTGATATTTAGCTAAATATACAGACGCTACACTGAGTGGCGTCAGAGTCAGCGAAGGAAGCAAAATTTCAGCATGTTCTCGTTTCATCTGAAGACAAACATAGTGAACCAGCAGTTTCATCTAAAAACAAACTCTCCATGTTCAAATCCTACGGCAGGCGACTACGTCAAACCTAAAACAACCTTATCCTGTAAATGATAGAATACTGAAAAATTAACAGTCAATCACCACAAATACAGCGTCATCATCAGCAAACTGCTCTACTGAGAAACAGCCTTAAAATTAAAACTACGGTCATCAATCTGACATCTTCCAAGTGAACCACTCAGACTGTTAAGGCCATGATATGTTGGCATCATTTAGGCAATATTTTTGGACAGTTTTACCATTAAATACAATGAGCGTACATCCAAAGTTATTATGTTGTTCACTGAGAATACACACCATTTACCACATTACCTACATAATCTCCTCTACCTGCTTTGTGTCAGTATGACAGTGATTGATCTAGTTTTTGGTTGCAAGGAAGTACAATATCATTATGCTGCTGCTAGTGACAATCCTTGTCCACCTATATTGCTTTAAAATGCCACCTGTCTATCATGGCCACTACCAACACCTTTTGTTCCAATCGAATGATCCGACATTCCTGGTCCTCCTCTGGACTCTCTGTGACTATGATGGCTGAGACTCTGACTCACAGGGGGCGCTGTGACTCTGCTCTGATTCCACCTCCTCCTCCTCCGCCTCCTCCTGAACCACTTCCTCTTCTCTTTCTTCTTCTACCTGCTGCTGCAGCTCCTCTGATTGGCTGTCACTCTCTGCTCCTTTAGTGGGTCCTTCGTCTTCCCCCAGCTCTCTCTCATCTGAGGAGAAGATAGTGTATATGTGTATATGACCAGTTAACAAGAGATAAAACAACAGGAAACAGTGAGAGACAGTGGGAGCACCTTGGTTAATGTGAATAGTTTCCAACAGAACAAATGATTGGTTGTTGGGAGTTAAAATCGGTGATAAATCAAAGAAAATTAGCAGCATTCCCTTTGTTAGAGTTAACATGAGTTAAACAAGAGTTGGGAGAGGCAGGGAGGCTTTACTCACATCCCTTAAAATCTCCCTCCTCCCATCCAACAAAACAGCCTCCAGAGGATAATTAAAACTACAAAATGTCTCTGTTCCAAAACCCAACAGCAGCTGCTGTGGTGTTACAGATAAACATATGTCAAGAATACAATATAGGGTCATTCCATACCAACTTACTTAACACCTCTCAGTTCATGTCATGGATTTCCTTGAAAAAAAAAAAAACAATAATAATTTGAAAACTTCTTATAAATAAATCGGACCTGGTGCAATCCTTCAGTGATACATTTTTGAAGTTTCGCCCTTGAAAATTCATTACTCAAAATGTATTCAGATTAGAGCTGCAGGATTTTGCCAGGTACCATAAATTGTACTCCTCCTTCGCTTAGGAGTTTGAGTATCTCGGGGTCTTGCTCAAAGTGAGGGTACAATAGAGTGAGATGGATGGTGCCGCGTCAGCCGTGATGAGGGTGTTGGTTTGAGGATTATGTAAGAGAAAAAAAAGCACCGTGGAGCGTTGTTCCTGTGGGCTACAGCAGCACTAAACCCCTGAGCTTGCCTGAGAAGGGAGCTCAGAGTAGAGCCGCTGTTCATTCACTTTGAAACAGGCCATGTGAGGTGGTTCGGGCACCTGATCAGAATGCCTACTAGGGTGCCTCCTGTCAGAGGTTTTTCAGGTAAGTCCAACTGTTAGGAGGCCCTGGGGCAGACCCAGAACACGTTGGAGGGATTACATATCTCCTCTGGCCTGGGAATGCCTCGCGTTTGCCCAGGGGGAGCTGGAAAATGTTGCTGGGGAGAGGGACGTCTGGGGTACCTTGCTCAGCCTGCTGCCCCTGCATTCTAGCCTTGAATAAACGAATGAAAAAGGATGAAGTTTTTTAATTTTTGGAGAAAATCCATGACATGAACTGTGAAAAGTTCTTAATTCTGGGTGAGTTTGCATGAAATGACCCTTTAATCACATTATTAGAATCACTGCTTCTTAATGTGATCCTTAGTATCTTTCATTGTGGATCTAAAAATCAAAAGGATTCACAGTCTAAATGCACCATTATTTGCACACTTTAAGATTAATTCCATTACACAGAAAATAATCATAAGTCCATAAAGTTTGGAGCCCCATTTGGACAGGATCAATATTCCTGAAGGAGATGAGAAATTAAGTAGCTGCCCTGTTCTTTGGTTACTAAACTCACTGTCCAATCACAGGAAATGGTTTTTATAATAGGTGAGAATATTCTGTGGTAAGATCACGTCATGGATCACCTGCTCAACTGAATACAACTAGAAACTCAGATCTAAAAGTGTGAAAACTCATATGTGAGGTGCCTGTACAGATGGGACTTAAATTATGGAATGAACAACATGTAGATAAAAAGGAGCCATTAGGCACTTTGATTACAACAGGGATTGGGATTAAAACCACTTATCAGAGCTCTTGAATTAAAATCTCCCAAGCTCCCCTAAAGAAAAGAATCTTGTCCGAATGGGGGTTAAATTATTATTAAAAATCACACTTAATGCACAAAATATTTGACACTCTTGTATTTTGTCCACATGAAGTGATTTGACCAGGCACAATCTCTGATCTCTTTTTGTCTAATGCCAGCGTACCTGACACGAGTTCAGATAATGTGAGGATTTTTAAGACAATTCAGACACTAACTTCTATAGATTGGAAAGCAAATTAACAAATTAGGAAATGTGTGTAAATATTTTGTACAATCAGTTAAGACCAGATCTGGGCCAAACAAGTGTATTTTTTTTTATTTCAACTTGAATGTTTAGGATTCATCCATCAGGACAGTTCAGACAAAACTCAATTAGTTGTTCATTTTTCTGATTTTCTAAACTCTGCTAGATGAATCTGAATTCTCTGAATGGGCTTTAATGTATTTGGAAACACATGTATTTGACCCAGGTCTGCTGAAGACATCCAGTATCTGCTTCGACCCATTTTGGTTGCTTTAGTGTGATTAGAGCAAATTTGGGATCAGCATTTGGCTGTGCTCTACGATGTTATGGATTCTACAGCGAAGAAAATTGATCCATTCTGGTGTAATCAGTTTCAATTAAGCCAGATCAGACACAGTGCAGATAGAGGAGGGGAACCTGGACTCTGCAGGGGTCGGTTCTGGGGGTTCTTTGGACTCTGCTGGATCTGGAAACTGTGGACCAAATTCCACGGAGCTGGAGCCTTGGCTAGAGGCAAGATCACACCGTTAAACCCACTGGTCACTAGAACGCAACACGGTTAGCGTGTTCACAGGTCTGACAGAGAAAATGTGCAGAGGAACATCTACTGTGCTCACAGTCTGTTGTACTGTTCTGCTCGCACAGAATTCATTTGTAAGAATTATAATAACCTGCATTTTAGGTAAGATGTACACTCTCTAAAAGCAATGTCACCCTGCAGTAGTTCAACCCAGAGCAAGACAAAAGTTTTTACTCTGGTTAGAAGTTGGATAGTGTTGCACCACCCTGACGACAAACCCGAAGGTTCTTTTTCACCATGAAGGAGCCATGCCAGGATTATATTTTTCAGTCCCTGCAGATTCTACCGCTTCATTTTGTGCTTGTTGTGGCCTGAAATGCCTGATTTCATGGCAGCTTTTCTAAAAAAACGCGAAGCATGTTGCAATGTTTACATACGAGTTTTGCATTAAAATTGTGGGGACAAGTTAAGAGTGCAAAAAAGCCGTGACCCTGTCTCACATTCAGAGCTTATTATGAACATTCAGTGTTTCCCATAGAATAAGAATGTATTTGTTACGGTAGGGGGTGTGGGGGCGGCAACAGCTGATCATCAACAATCAGCTGTTGCTGCTGTTGCATGAGCTAACACAGCACAACGTGATCTCATCCTTTATATTTTACCGCTTGAGCAGAAGGCAAGCAGCCGCACTTAACATCTGACAATGACCCGGATATCACACACCGAAAATGCTCAACTCTGACGTTAATCCTGTTAATAACCGTTCTGTTAGTCCTGTCACTGTATTTGACTGTCCCAGGCAAAGAGCTCTGATCCCGCAGCAGTAGTCTCATAATAAACAGAGTGAGCGAGAGGGTCAAGGAGGGGCTGAGCGAATACAGACGCTGCATGCAGCTCTACAATGAAATGAGATTTTGCTTTAAAGTTGCGGTGACTGGACAAAATTGCAAGGTCACGCAGAATTAATGGAGACTGGCTGAATTTGCATGAACTGTTGAGATCGCAACATCCTGGAGGGACTGAATTTACAACTGATTTCATCTGGTAAAAATGATGAAAAAAGATATTGAGAAAGAAATTACATTTCTTAAACATTCTTCCTACTGGAGCTAAACGGATGGTGATATTTTAAAGTGGTGGTGTCTCACCTCCGCTGACTCTGTGCTCACAAACAACTACTAAAGGGTAAAAGTTGACATCATTAACGTTGGGAGAAGAATCAAACACAAACAAATGAAAACATTGACTGGAACACTGGACTACAAAGCATTTAACACAGGGGGTTAGGACATGGAGTAAGTCACATAAAGATGCACAGAACGGTGTGAGTTTGACAGTGTGAGTGAGTGTGTGTGTGTGTGTGTGTGTGTGTGTGTGTGTGTGTAGGTCTCTCTCAGATGTGTCACACACATGTTCAGCTTCTTGGTCTCAAGTCTGAACCACTTTTCTCAATTTCCTTCTCGTCTCAGATTCAGACCCAGTTACTTTTTGTCTGATCTCAGATGTTTATCCGGTCAAACACTGTCTGACTGCTCTTCAAATGTTTATGAATCACGACAGATATTGTGTTTTGTTTTATCACTGGTCCAATTTAGGATTTGCTACCATCAGCATGTTTTCTCAGTTCAGACCTGAGGAGACCTCGTCGTGCTCGGTCTTGCTTGCTGTGTGTCTGTGTGTTTTTCAGTACCTCCAGAAGGAGGTGCACTCTCCTCTGTGTCTGTTCCTGAACGCCGCATTGGTCCAGGAGAACGAGACTCTGCTCGCAGCCTCCTCTCGTAGCTGAACTCTGGAAGCCTGGGAGCCTGAGGGCGTGTCTTCCTGGCCGGATTCAGGAAGTAGCAATACGCACAACGGAACGCTGTGGCGTTGGATAGAAAGATAGAGATAAAGAATTACAGAGAGACAGTGTTTCATTTTACAGAGTTACAGTTCCACTGGATAATATTTCCCATTAGCTTTACAATAACTTCCTGGAGTTTATAATCTCAAAAGCTCTATTTACAGTGTTCTCTGTCAGTGAGATGGATCTTCTCATTATATGCAGAGGTGTGTTTTTGTTCTTACCTAGATATTCAAACTCTTCCTTCAGGGCCATGCCGTTATGAGAAAAACAATGCTGGCAGATCAAAGCGTATCTATAGAAAGAAAGGAGGGACAGAGGGAGACAGAGACTGTTTGATATAACACTTCTGTGATGTTCAGTGCATTCCAGAAGTTATTTTGTAAAAGCTGATTCCCATTTATCTGCTTTATCTGCTTCCATCATTGATTATCTTTTTTCCAGAGTATGCTTGAAAACCCGAGGACATGTGTACCTCAAGGCATGGACTTCATTTTTAAATCAAAGGTAAACATATAGCCCAAAAGGTGCAGGTAGCTCAAATTAAACCAAGGGTATGTTTGTGATCAAGGGCTCCACCAAAGTCTAGAGTATGCAAGTCTCTCTTGCAGCTGCATCAACATGTCTTCATTTACTGGGTGAAACTGCTGCAGCTATTACTTCCTATTAAGTCCTACAGATAATGCAGGCTGGTACGGCTGGTTAGTGCTCTGACGATGACTGAACACCACTCCCTTGTGGAGAATCTGCAGACTACTGATGGGGATTTTAATATGGCATTAAGTTGTTAGCCACTTTCACAAGGTTGTAAGAGCCAAATATGTCCTTTCAGTTTCTAGACATTAATTGTATTAACCATGTGTGCAAAAAATGTATTTAACCTTATGCTTGCTGGTATGAATAAATATGGTGATTGTTCTGCAACTGGAGCATGCAGGTCATTTTCTGAACACAACACAACCACGGGAAGCTGTGGTATCAACCGAAGCAGCCAGGTCAAGCTGGGTTAAATATCTCAGTCGCTGCAAGGAGTAGACTTAGCTCCAACAAAGGTGTTTTACATTTTTGGAAAAACAAAGGGTCTTCACCTGTTCTGTGGTCCATCCCCTACCAGGTATTCAATGACTCGGTCCATGGCTCCCCTGTCTTTGGGCAGGATGGGTCTTGCTAATGGAGGACCTGGTGGGTGCAGGCCTTTGAAGACACACACATGGAAATTAATACACAGGTTGAAATCAGGTTGCATCACGGCATGATGAGAAACTTCACAGATGTTCTTCTTTCTCAACTCGAACATGCGTGCAATACAAATTCTGAAAATAATGGCCCATGACACACTGCAAGATATTAAGACTATCGTGCCAGAGAGCATGGATGCACTACCTCACGTAATCTTATGGGAATACGGATGTCAACAAAATGGAGACTGATGTGGTGTGACACCTTGCTGTCATGCTGACAATACTTAGCAATGAAAAAAAAAAAAAAAAAAGGAGGATTAAGGAGTCCTGATGAGAAAATGGTCAACGCAGCTTGTCTATTCTTCAGTGAGAACTGGAGGTGAGAATTTAACTGTCACCTTTAATATCTGTCAACAGTACTATGCTAGCTAATGTTAGCCTCAAGAGCGAGAACATTATAGCATTGCCATTACTTGGCAACACCATCAGCTGCTCCATGCTGATGTAATCATTCAGATCGGAAATCCATCCTATCAGCAGTTTGGGAGGTTTAACACCGGATCTATAAACCTTTCACATCATCAGATAATCTGAGCCGAACATCGGTACCAACCAAGGTCCAAGACCAGATTTCTCCTGGAGTCTGAGCCCAGCTTTAGATTGCAGAAGCCAGCAACAGAGGATGTTTCATGCAGACAAGGAAGCATTTGTGCCAAGACTTAATTCAAAGGCTTGACAACTTACCGACTCCTGGTATAGGAGAGCTGGGGGTCCTGGGTATCGCCCCCTGGAGGACAGAGGCAGACAGAGCAGATCTCTCCGGCGGTCCTCCTGGAGCTGAGAGAGGGACAGGTTCTGTAGGGAGAGCAACATCGGATAAAGACACAAACAGACATCTGAAACAACTAAGTCAAAGGCAGCTGGGCTTGCTGTTCAGTCCAGTTGCCTTTGACTTAGTGATTCGGCCTGAGAATCTGCACAGACAGACACTGGTCATGAAAAGACACATCTGACGAGCTCTCAATGTCAACTCACGGAACTGTGTGGATCCCAGATCAAAGTTCATGTACTTACAAACTGTGATACTTCATCATACGTCATGTCAAGTATCTCAGTAAGCCCCCTTACCCACAGGTGTGCCCCCTGGTCCCATTGGAGGCCGTGCTCCAGGTGGGGGAGTCATTGCAGCCGGGGTGCCCATCGGCATGGGTCTCATTGCCACCCCTCTCTGTCGAATCTCTGCACAGACAAGAGAAATTCATCAGAGTAAATTACTTTGCAGAGGCAGACATTTGATACGTCTCTCCTTTAATCACATCATGTATTCTCTGAGAAGCAAACACTTTTTATAGCTCTCATTTCTGCATTCCTCTGGCCTGAGCTCCACCAAACACCACTCAACAAACTTTAAACGTGATGCTGTATCTTTCTGCTGTGTATTGATCTGTGTCGTACCTTGTCCTGGCCTGGGAGTCATCTGTGGACGCACCGGAGTCGACTCTAGCTCCTACAACACGACAGCAGACAAGACCAACAAAAGTCAAACAAAACAAAGATACAATAAAAGATAAAAACTCAACAAACACACAGATAAAGTTAAAAAAAACCCCAGACAACTCACAGCTTTCTTCTTCGCTTCAGGATCAAAGCGCTCCAGGATGACTTTAGCGTTTTTGTACGTCTCTGTTTCCATCACTTCCTCCAGCTGGAAACACAAACCAGGGCAAGTTTTATTCCACCGTGCAGACTGAAGCCATGAGGATAAACTTGGTCTGAATAATTTATCTCAGAGTAGCAAAACCTTTATGTTTAGAGGGGACACTACATGCAACTGTTTTCTGAACTTGTTGAAATGAGCCATCAAAAAAGAATTTCTAAAGAAAGAATTTCTTGTGGATTTCTAGTTAAACATTGTGCCTGGAGCTCATCGTGTGTTAATGATACTCCTTACCTGGAGAGGTTGGAGGGAGATATACGTTTCTTACCCGTTACAAAACCAAAATCAAACCCCAAAAAGTGTAGGGTTAGCTAGCTAGCTACTGAAGGTATAGCCGACTGAATGTATACACACGCTCTACAGGAACCAGTGAGGGGAAACAGGGAAACCTTCCCATGTTCAATCAGCTGTGCGTCATCACAGTGTGTGCAGATGAACGTTGTTCATTTGTACACTGATCTGTACGTTAGACTAGGCTTCTATCTTTATCTTCTAAATCTGTTTATTATTACTATTGTTGCTGCTGAGTCAGTTTGACATCCTGGATATATCCCTCAAACATACAGTATATTGTTGACTCTTTTGTCTGCTTCTCTCTGGAATCACTTTTCTGTTTTCCCAAAAATGTGATCATAATTCTTCAGGGAGTGCAGTTAGTTACAGTGAGGGCTCCATGCTCGCTCCAACAGCTTGACAAACCATCACAAAGGGGCGGGGCTTAGCAAGGGGTCACTTGTGACGAGCTGGACACTTACGATCTTTTTTTTGGCAGCCTTCAATTCTTCCAGTTTATCACCTAAAAAAAGAAGCAGAAATAATATTTGTCAGTTCTCTGAAATCAGTTTCCATCCAATCAAACACACTATGTCAAACATATCTGGAAGTGGAGTATACTAAGTTTATTATGAAGCTGTGAGATTGTATTTTTACAATATTAACAAGCTGTTTGTTCAGTAATTCTGTAAGAATGCGAGTCATTGTGTCTTTTGTTAAGTCCTAAAAATAACAGAGGCCTGAAAGGAATATGTAATGCGTTAGCTGGATGGAGGGACAGAGAAGGACAGATGGACAACTTACTGTTTCTCTCAGTGCGTTTGGAAAAAAGGAAGATCAACAACTTCCTGATGAACCAAACCCTGATGAAGAGGAGGAATAATCAACTTGAGAGTCAAACTTGTCAACAAACACTAACCAACACTCTGCTGGACAACGTATCAAATTCATAGAAGATAATAAAATACAAATAATTAAGTAAATACAAATTTACACTGTAAAACAACATGAGCACTCACAGCACAGGGTATATGAAGAAAGGCAGAGCCATGGCGATTCTATCCAACCATTGCTCAGGTAGGTAGAGACAGTACACAACCAGACATGTCAGCAGGTATAGGACTGACGAGTAGAGAAGCAACCGGCCGACCCACAGCTGCAGGCAGATACACACAAGTACTTCAATGAGAGAAAAGAAACTGCAGTTTAAGAATATCGTGGCACATCTTGGGTGTTTTGCTGACTCTACCTTTTGCAGACGTTGGTTTTTGGCTCTGAACTCCTCCAACTCTTTAATCTCCTACAAGAGAAACATGGAAGTTAAAGGTTATTTAACAGTGCAAAGAATCTCCAAAAATCAGATGTTAGGTTTTGAGTTCATCAACTGGGAGTTTGCAGAATTCATCGTCATCGAGTTGAAGTTTTCTTCTGTTTGCTTTCTGATTTGGGATTCTCAGGTAGAGTTACTGTTTTGGGATGATGCAAGTAAACGCCACATCCCACCTTCAATAAAACAGTGACCTTTCTGATGAGGCAGGATTGATGAACTAGCTGGATAACTAATGTCAAATTCCTGCCCCATGTTCTGTGTGATCATCCCCCGATTCAATAATCCTGCTTTTGAGATGGGCCCCAGTTAACTGTGCGATAAATCTTCATCATTAAAAACAAAAAACAAACTGGGCGCACATGTTTCATTTGACTGTGATCATACTCTGTGGAAAAACACAAGGAACCCGAGAGACTAAGGAAGACATGGCATCCATTTTCTGTGCTGTAATCATTGTGTGAGTGCATAAAATCAGATACAATATTCAGTCCGTACCTTGTCGAGGGTCTCCAGCTGCTCAACTGTGGTTTGCTTTGTCTGGAATGAGGATAAAGATCAGAAAATCATCATCAGGTTCATCAGCAGAAATAAACAATGGGATTCTCAGAACTGATCACAGTAAACAATCAATCCTGTACCTGTAAACACATGTTTACTTGTGACTTGGGGTGAGAATCAATACCTTTAAGGTATCAGCTGAGTCTTAACTTATTTATTCTTATATTTTTTTTTATAACAAGACAAAGACATAACACTGATAAAACAAACAGCATGAGATAAGAACAGTGAAACAGGTCAGTTAAAATTTCCACAAGGGGTCGGAGTGTTGATTTGATTTTGGTGTGTGTGTGTGTGTGTGTATTCTAAACAGTCAGTCTGGCATGTTTGTGTCAGGGGGCGTTAAGAGGTCAGTGAGAGTGTCGCTGTGTTCGCCAGCAGTGAAGCTTGATCGCGGCACCATCAGGAGCTCCAGTGTGGGTCATCAGGGTCAGTCTGGCACAATCAACCAGGTGTGTGTGTGTGTGTGTGTGTGTGTGTGTGTGTTGCAGTGTATTTGTTGCATTATGAGTGGTAGGGGCATTTTACGCAACTTCCATTCACATGATGGGTGTCAAATGAAGTACTCGGTATTGGTGCTGGTATCGTAACCCAGCCGTGCTTGTGACTCATCGAGGGATCGGTGTCTGGTTCACTGAAATATCTCAGCTGTATGTAAATAAAGGCAAATGTGAATTCACATGTCCCTGCCTCTGTCTGTGTGTTCTTTTGTTTTTGATTCCCATTCTGTCGGTCTGAAAAATGAATAAATGCAAAAACCCAGGGTTGTATTCTGCTGCTCACTCTCTCTGCATGTCTCTCTCCCTTTCCCTTTGACTTCTCTAGTATGTCTAAAAATAGCACATGAATTACATCTAGCTTGGGTGCAAGGTTCACTGCGTCGACAACCAACACACCTAAATGATTTCACATGCAGTCATCACTTAAGGAGAACACAAGAAAAATCTAATATGACTCAGCTGTCCATGTTTGTGGAGTTAAACAATGTAGTTATCAAAATGATAAAACAACATACCTCACTTCCTCTCTATTCATTAGCATTTTTCTTCATTTTAATCTAAGAATCATGGACTGTGTCATCATTTCAAACATGACATTTACTGTCTATAAACACTGGAACAAAACTATCACAAAGTGCATCAGAATTTAAGACTCTTATCAAATTTTGAAACGTCTGATATTGATTTCTATCGACAATCGTTGCCTGTGGGGTATATTTTGGGACCAATTTCACTAATACTGGTTGACGTGCTGCATGACATGGCGCTATATTTAATATCAGCCCTTTAAAATCCAAGTGATGAAAGGCGACCTTTAAAATGTTTCTCTCCCTGAGGAGCTCAGACCATCAAAATCAGTTTGATCTGCTGAATCTCTTCTTGAAAAAAGACTAAATGACACTTATATTAGCCTTGTCTCATAATTGTTATGTGTTATTATTATTTTCCTGTTTGTATTGTGCAATGTTAACTCTTCTTTTCCACTCTCATTTCTTGTACTTTAACCTCATAGTGTTTTTTGACTCTTTCTTTTCTACCGTCCACGTACGTTCCATCTGGATATCAGGCCCCCCATGTCTGTAAATTACAGTCGTCTTCTCTTTGATTCCTTTGGCTCACTGTGGAACAGAAAGTCTCTGTTAGCACATGATACTCACTGTTTACAGCTACACATGATGTTAAACACCACATTTACAGGACACTTACATCACCAGGAATTAGCAAGCCGCCTACAGAAAACTGGACACAATGGCTGCTGCTGTTGTGGATTTACGAAGGAAAACTTTGCTTACGGCTCCTTATATAACTTACAGATACAACAAAGACGCAGTTCATATAGTCAACTCTGAAAAGCTGTTAAATCTGCACGGCCGATCCAGACAGTGACATCTAGGAGTGATTTAACTCATAACTACACATGACCTCTTCAGAACATGACTCATTTTTACAAGTGATGTTGGTCCACATGTGGCTGCTCATGATTTCACAACTGTCATTCAGGCAAGAACGAAAAAAACGATGGGAAATCCCTGGAAACTCTATGAACCATGTGGCCCAGTGACAAATATCAATTAAAATAGGTTAAAACTGCACATGAAAGTAGCTTTCACCTTTCTGAGGATATCATTTACTTGTTACTAAAGTATTATTTTCAAACAAAGTACTTTAAGTGTTTTAATTCAGAATCACGTGAGGACACCAGACAAAATGTCATACAGGAAAACATTGATTTTTTTTTTCTTTTTAAGATGACTTTTTTGGCATGTTTGCCTTCATTAGATGGGACAGTCGTGTGAAATGTGAAGACAGAGAGATGACGACATGCAGCAAAGGGCTGGAGTTCGAATCGAACCTTCAGTCACTGCTGCTAGGACATAGCAATAATAATAAATATATAAAGTGAGACAGTAACAATATTTAGAGCTCATAAAATAAAATTTGTACAGTTATATTCTATCGTTATAATGCGTTTGCTTTAGGAGTGACCCTACCTGTTCAAGTTTTTTACCCAATTTTCAACATTGCAACGTGATGTCAGGTTCAAAATGTCTGAAAATATTTTTCAGCATTTGGGATCATGCTGGTATTGTTCTCTCAACACCATAAAATACTATCATATCCATTACTACTACCACTCTGACCTTTAGTGGAAATATGGGGATCCTCCGAACATCAGACACAAATGTCAAATGCTTTGACTTTGGAATAGACTTGTGAAGATGTCCAATCAGAGATGACTCATCAATTTGTTTGTTGTGTAATTGAGGTGAAGGTGAGAATGAGGTTCACTTCATGTTTTACTGTCCTGTATATGAAGACAAAGGGGACGTACTTTTCAGATAAATGACCTCTATGTATATGGATTTCTTTTGGTTGGATGATCTTGAAAAATACGAGTTGTGTTTCAGAAGGGGATCCTTTCCTGTGGCTGAATTTTGTTGCCAGGTCTGGGATAGAAGGCAGACTAGTTTGTTTCAGGTCTGTACTTGTGCATGACACAAAATATAAATCAAATCAAATCAAATCACGACTATTATATACTACTGTTATTATTTTTAATATTATTGTTATCGTTGTTATCATTGCTGTTGCTGTCCATCTCTCTCTCTGTAGGATTGAATTGAATAAAATTAAATTTTGTGTTTCAAGGGAGGGACCTGATCTAACAAACTCCAACCCTACACTTACTGCTCGACTTCAGGTCACAACACAAGACAGCAACACATTACCAGATCAGTCTCACATGCACTTATTCCTGTACCGCCTCAGAAAACAATTATGGTCAGAGATCATTTTGTCACACTTACACTAAGATCTGGAGCAAGATCCCTCACTACATTAGAGCAATAACCTCTATTACACATTTCAAACATGCATAAGGATGCAACCACCGGTTTAAATCCCATTTTACTGACTCCACCTCAGTTTGCTACTCTGCATTGTCTGTGCAGCTGCCTGTGTTTTGTTGTTCTGCCTCTGTTCATCGTTTCTGTTTTTACTCTGTATTATAATGTGTTTTTGTTGCATAGCAGGAACCTGCTGAAAATCAGTTTTTAATTGAGTCAGGACAGTTTTAACTGTAACACACAATGATTTGCATTGAGTTTGTCTGGTTTGCACTGTTAGCAACAACGTTTGGGTACATTAGCCTCAGGTTGGTCACCGGAATAAGTGCTGGTCATGTTACAGCATTAACTGACTTTTCCTTAAGACCTCCTGTTCATAACTTAAAGCTGTTTAAAGGCAAATAAAACATTTAAAGACTGTTATAACTGCACGTTTCCAGCTAATGTGGTTACAGCTAGCATTAGCTGCTCCATCAAAACAGTGTTTACAGCGCTGCTAGCTAGCGACAGTAACGCTGTTTAACCACCGTTACACCAGACAGAGAAGCCTTATGTTTTAATGTTACAGATACATTTGGTCTAAATCAAACAGTCATACCTACAACATGAGCTTAGCATGTGTTCACTGCTGTGACGTTACTTAGCTAGTTAGCTAACGTTACTGCAACAACAAAACAGCACATTAGCATCGACACCAGCTAAACACTGACGTTAATGCGAAATATCTTCATTATGTATTTAATTTAAATAATTACTTACATCCGGTGGTGTCTCAGAGTTCCTGTTAGCCGCTCATTTAGTCAAGTTAGCGCACACACGAGCAGACAGGACACTTTCTCTGTTACCTCAACTGACATGTCAAGCGTGTTGAGTTGGCGCGGCGTCGATACGTAACAACGGGTGACGTCACTTGGGAGCAGAGGTTGATGTGTTTCCCAGAATCCTTTGCGTTGTAGTTTTTTCCCTGTACTTTTGTGAAGCGATAGATAGATAGATAGATAGATAGATAGATAGATAGATAGATAGATAGATAGATAGATCTCTATAGAATATCTATTGAATATATACAATATAAAGAATATAGGCTACTAATACACTTTTTAATAGCCTATATTAAAAAACAAATATTAAAATGTAAAACAATAGGCCTATAAACTTTTAGTGTTCAGATTAAGGGAAGGACTACACTACCAGATAAATCAACTAATTGATTAGTAAAAAACACAACGTAAAAATAAATGAAATTATGCACTTATAGATTGATTGAACTGAAATTATTTGTAATATCTTGAGTCATATTTCAGAATGCAGAATTCATGCCAGTGTCCAGTCATTAATCCACAACAATACATAAATCATGTATCTTCTTTCTAAGGGACTGTTCTTTATTCATCAGAGGAGGTGGGTGGTGGGAGTGTGACTTTGATGTTGTTGTTGCTGTTGTTGTTTGTTTGTTTTTTTTACCCTCCCCGGAAAATGTATGACCCTCCCCTCACAATAAATTAGTCATTAGATTTTTAAAACTTACCCAAGTCCAAGACAAAATCCTGGTGTTGAAAAAATTCAAGTTTTTTCACTTAGTGCAAACAATTCATTTTTTGCCCAATTTGAAATTAGATGTAGAATAAAGCTAATTAGATGAAATAACACTATTTTGAGCTCAGATTTGACATGTTTATTTTTTCTGACAAAGTGTTTGTTGCACATGTTGTGTCGATGGTCCATTGGAAATTTGAAATCTGTTTCTTCAGTTTCTGGCTGTGATAAAGAAAACAAGCCTTCCAAACCAACCAGTATGTTTTCTTTAAAACATTGTGTAACCAAAAGTAAAACCACACAAGTCCCTCCCTAGCTACCACCATTTTGCACCCCCCACTTGCACTTAAATCTTGCACTGCTTAGTTTTAATTTTAAATTAAGGCACTGTTTTTACAAGTTTATTCCTTTGTGTGTTTTTCCTCCTCCTTAATGCTCGCCTGGTTATTCAAACACTGTGTCTTTTATTGTTGTGTTTTTATGCGTAAAGCACTTTGTAACTTTTTTTTAAATAAGTGCTATACACATAAACTTTATCATTACTACTGTTATTAGTATTATTGACAGAAGTTGAAGTTGAAACTCAAACATGACATGGACAAATCAAATACTAAAACGTCAGAAACCAACAACAAGCGTACAGAGCTGCATTTTACTGGAAGATGTGAGTCACAGTTTCGCCACTAGATGTCGCACACATTGTATTATTCCACGTGTGATCCATTAAGCAATGCAGCATCCACAGTGAGCTCATCAGCGGGACAGTTTATTGTGTTGACACCAAACTGTGATGATAAAACATTTTTAATTAAAGAATTAACGGATATCTTGTCATCACGCATGTCATCATGTAGCCTGTTTTTAATTTAATACAAATTACCTGCCGTGGAATCATCCTCTCTCCAGCCAGAACAGACGCAACTGCACAGATGAAATATAGTTATCATTATAGTTATCTTAATAATAATGTAATAATAATAATTAATCCTCCTGGTGAGGCTCTGTGCAGCTCTCTGAGACCACACACTCTCTGCACACACGTAGCACAACCGCAGATCTACATTTATAGTTCAGGTGAATCATGTAATTTCCATAAAAGTGACTTATTCTACAAAAATAAATCTGTGTTGCTAAATGTCACCAAAACAAATTATTCTCAAACACACACACACACACACACGTGCACACACAAATGTTCTTGTCGTGTTTCAGTGTAGAAAATGTTGTGAATGTGGAATATTCAGCAGCCTCTTCTCTCTGAGCTCCCAGCTGAGCTGTTTCACATTAGGCTGCAGTGTGCAGAGATTTGGCCTTCAGCTTTAATGCTTACAGCTTCCTCTGGAGTCTCAAGAGTTATGGGCCTAATAAAACTCTCCCTCACACACACACACACACACACACACACACACACACACACACACACACAGTATGCTGTTGATGTATATTATAACTGATGAGTAATCTTGATGCTGATGTTATTTCCGTTTCATTAACCTGTAATGAATTAAACATCCTGGATGAAAATGAAAAGCAGGATTTTTTTTTTTTTTACACAGCTCTCCCCCGCTTACACAAAGTACACTACACAAAGTACACACACACACAGACACACACACACTAGGGATGTTTGTATGTGTAGTGGGACAAATGGATTTTGCAAAGTCACAGACAACAGTAATCACATCATATTTATTTTTATTTTATTTTATTTATTGTTGTTTTTAATATTGATAGAAATTGACTGTATTTGTGTGTTTTGATTTTTAACTGGTTTTAAACAACAGCGCTGCAACACATAAGAGATTAACTTATTAATATGTTGGCCTACTCATTTAAAAAGCATTTTTAGTGAAGCTTAATGACATGAGACTTATTCATTTGTTGATTAGAAATTTACAGAGCTCTCTGAACACACATATATAATTTGGCAACATGTTTAACTGTAACTCCCGCAGGGTTTATTGGCCGCAGCGTGGCAAAAGTAAAACTAAACTTCACCTGACCCATTAAAGCTCTAAAGGAAATGTAAGACATGAGTCACGGGGAGAGAGCTGTGCAGGATTGGCTCTAATGATGTATGCGCAATGTGATCTTAATTAAAAATCTCTAATTATCAGAGCGGTGCCACCGGTGGTTAGATCCTTCCAGTGGGGATGAAAGGCCTCCTGCATGCCACCATTTGCTGTCTGAACATTTCCAGTGGACGACACATGGTTCAAAGACACTCAAGATTTTGGGGGGGGGGAGGGGGGGGGGGGGGGGGGGTCAGA
>NC_065524.1:37587471-37656576 GCF_006386435.1 Epinephelus moara | reverse complement strand
CAGACCGTTTATTGGACTTGGCAGTCAGTGTGTGTCTGTCAGTAAAAAAGGAGACACCTGCTTTAGGACAAATGTCCACGCCGACGCACAGCGCGCAAAGTTGGGCTGGATTTGCTGCTGCTCGGCCTTCACTCCGCACAACAAGGTAAGGCTCCATTTTTCAGTTAATCACAGTTTGTTCCGCCACTATTCAACACTATTCAAAACATGTATTCCTTTAATGTTTCTGTCCTTAGTTTTATTTGCTCTCTTGTGCAAGTTCACCTCTGAGCGCACAAAATGTTAATAATATTTTCTGGACTGCTTTTCACTGAATGTGACGCAATACACTGAATTTTCACGCACAAAATACGCGATTGCTTATAAAATTTGATTCGTTTAGCTCGCTGTAAATAGACAGGAAACAACAACAACGTAGACTACAAACTATTAGCTGTTACAGCAGGACTCACAGACTGTAGGAACACTGAAGGTTTAACAAGGAAAATATTGCATAAATAGAATAAGTTTATAATAATTTCGACCTATTTACATAATTTAAATTATTTGCACATGATATATTTATTTACAGGATATTTGCGTAACTGCGTAAATATTTCAGTAGTGTCCAAAAGAAAATATTTCACTACTACTAGTATAATAATAGTAGTAATAATTCAGATAAAATAATAATAATAATAATAATAATAAACATGGTAAAAAATAATTAAAAGAAAATAAAAATATATTTTAAAAAAGCACTGGAGTAATGTTTTGTTATAACAATAATAATAATAATAATAATAATAATAATAATAATAATAATGATAATAATGATAACTATAACGATAATTATTTTCGGAAGAGGATTGACTTTGTAATATAGAATAATATCCATATGAGTTTACTGCAACGAAACCGGAGTCACTGATTCTGATCTCGTTTCTATTGGGACGTTTCAGATGGTCGGCCTATAGGCCTGAAGTGAGACCACGTGCACATATTATCTTCGGTCTAAGTTCTGTTTGTTCATCGATTTAGATCCAGTAATACCAAAATCACTTTAGTTCCCAGTGGCAGCCTTTAAAAACGTCAAAACTTTAAGAAAGAAAAAACACGTTGTACCCCGTTTGTCACCATAACGTTGTGTAACCAAAAAAAAATAAAGCACAAAGCGAACTGAAAATAATTGTTCAGCTTTTTCTCTCCATATTACGTTTGAAGCCTAACACAAGCTGAAATACCCCACCACACATCACGTGTGTTCTGATGTCACAACAATGTGCTCCAGTAATTAAACATACAACATGTTGAGTTTATATTCAAATCAACAACCTGACAGGGAGTTTAAAATGGTCTCAAAGACACGAGCCTGTCCACGAGGACACTGTCCTGATGTGTCTCATTCAGATGTCCTCCTGCTGCGCATTAAACAGCCAAAGTCTTTCAATTAGACATAAATATTTATTATGCAATAAATGGGGGAAATCCCAGAACAGCTCTCAGGTATTTATATGACCTTATTACCTCTGGAGGCCTCAGGGCTTTCTGCTGCAGCCTGTTCAGCCTATATGATATGTGCTGACCCAAATACAGCTCAGCTCTACATCTGGTTTGTCCATTGACTTAAATGTTACATAGAAAACTTCACTCTGGCTGCAACAAGCTGCAAGTTGTAAGTCACATCATGTGAATTTATGGGATGTAACCAGAAACAAAAGCACCCTGCTACGAATCTGCTGATGTAGAGAAAACACATCAGTAACCAGGAGTCACTCTGGTGCTGTTGCATACAGCCATCATGGTCAGAGTCAGAGAAGCGTCCATGAACACCTGAGAAACTTCCACATAACAATGATGAAGATGTTTCAAGTGCAGCACCCCAAGGCAGCCAAGGCCATATGAAAACTAAACATCAGCAGTGGAGGAAGTATTCAGATCATTTACTCAAGTAAAACTACTAATGCCACATTGTGAAAATACTCTGTTAAAAGTAAAAGTCCGGCATTAATAACATTCTACTAAATCCTTTGGTGGAGCACGTTATGAGTCACTTTATCTCAATGGAAAATGTGTTGAACTTAACCTGACTGAGCTATCGCTACAATTCAGTTCTGTTATGTTATGCGAAAAAAATCCACTAGATGTCGCTACGTCAGGAAGTTCACTAAAAAAGTCCCACCAGACTTGAAGGCTCTGTGTGGTGGGATTTTTAAAGGTGGGAATATCTTTTAAACATGTTAGTTTCAGACGTGTTACTGAAACAGTTTAATTTAACTAAATAAAAGTCTACGAAGGGTCAAGTAATTTCTTAAAAACATGCCCAACCAAACGCTTCATTTGTCCTTCCATGGTGAAGGTGGTGAAGCCAAGCTAATGTGATTAACATTGACTATTTGCTGCCCAGTACTTGCAGTGCTGTTTGCAGTGCACTGTGTTTCCCCGAGCGTTTTCCCAGAGCGCCGTTAAAGTGTATCGGTGATCGACCGCGTGTCATGCCGACGTTAAAGGACGGCTTATTTCATCAGTGTCTGACACCGCAAGTCACTGCACGAGTGTTGATTTCGACGACTTCGGCGACGACTTTTGGAGATCAGTTCATCTTCTACTCTCTTAACTATTCACAGTAAAAGACATTTTGACCAGGGGTGCCCAAACTTCTGCAGGCCACTGTGTGTTTGCGTCTCTTTGCAGCTCCTTTGCACCTCTTTGAAGTCATTTTGTGTCTCTTCGAGGTGTATTTGTGCCTTCTTTGGTTGTTTTGAGTCTCTTTGCAGTTTCTTTGGATGTCTTTGTTGCGGTTTTGTGTCTCTTTAAAGGTCCTTTTGTCTCTTTGTGGTCATTTTTTGTGTCTTTAAGGTGGATACATGTTCATATGAGTGACATTTTGCAGGTGACCAGAGGGGGCCCTGACATTTTGGGCCCCTGGCTAGGCCCATCCGGTAATCCATCANTCTCTTCGAGGTGTATTCGTGCCTTCTTTGGTTGTTTTGAGTCTCTTTGCAGTTTCTTTGGATGTCTTTGTTGTGGTTTTGTGTCTCTTTAAAGGTCCTTTTGTCTCTTTGTGGTCATTTTCGTGTCTTTAAGGTGGATACATGTTCATATGAGGGACATTTTGCAGGTGACCAGAGGGGGCCCTGACATTTTGGGCCCCTGGCTAGGCCCATCCGGTAATCCATCAGTGAGCAGAGTAGAAGTATAACGTTTATAAAATGTCTTGAATTGGTTCATGAGGAAATGTAGTTACATCCAGCCCTGCTTTAGGCCTCTTCTTCTGACAGTCACGCTAACAGAAAGGTATTCAGCCTGTGAGCCAACCCCCCGGTGGCTTCCCTCGCTCCTCTCTCTCCAGAGCTATGATGAAGTCATGAACCTGAGCCGATTATGTCCACAGGCTACGCAACATGGAGAGGAGAGGGAAGGGAGGAGCTCAGCCTCACACCGGCACAAAGCCTACTGTTATGCTGTGAACTTGATTTTGATGTATGTCGGTAACTTCCAGCCTGTGTCCTAAGACATTGGCTGGCCTTTGCCGTCCTTCTGTTAAGCAGCCTTCAACTGTTTTCCCTTGTTCATCAATAGAATATTAAATCATAGTGGCTTCTAGTTTACTGTAGGCCACAGTCGCTAAGAAGCCTTAATCAACATCATTGAGACACTACTTTCTGTCACGTGTCAATACTCGGCAGCTCTTCACTGTAATCTGCCTATAGGCTGATCAAAGGACGTGTCAGAGTCCAACACATGATACTGTCCAAAAAAATAACCCTGGGCGTCAGCTGTCAATGGGCTTTCCATCAGAACAACACACTGATGTGTTTCAGTGAGATGTCCTCATGATGAGTGAATGCATAACAGGAAATGATCAGACACATATTTATTGAGCAATAAATGGGAAAATCCCCAAACAACACAGAGGTTTCCTTTAGCACAGCTCTCATATATTATGTTTAATAGGGAAATTACCAAAATGTAATCTGAGAACGACTGCTGCGACTTCTCAAACAACTACAAGTTATCTTAGTATTTATCAGTGGAGAGTGATGGGCCACCAGCTGGAGGGAACATTACAACAGTTAACTACTATTACACTCCGACTGTAGGGAGCTACAACCAGTAATAATTTTGCAAACAGGATATAATGACGCTATTTTCCTTGATATCTTTTTGATTCATCAGGCAGAACATGGGACCACAGTGTGAGGACATATGGCTGGAGATTTTGTCTTCCAAACAATAATCAGTGAGGCAGTGTGCATCTGAAGAGGACGATTAACAGTTGGTGATGAGCATCCACTAAAAGAAACGCATTCTCACTCCGATCTTGTCACATATCCGTGTCTGGTTGTAGACTTTCCACGTTGAGATATGATGTCCAAGGTACCCTGAGTGCGCTGGTTGCTTAAGTTCTGAGATGCCATGTCAACTTCACCCTATTACATGCATTGTCTGTTTTCACAGGAAATATACAGTTTGCATTGGTTACGTTTTGCCAACACACATGTGGCTGGGTTTCGGAAAAAAGAACAGTGTTTGACTTTCCCGGGTGAAAGTCTGTGGTTATTGAACCCTTCCACTCAGACTTCCACCACCTCAACTTTCATTCCTGTCCCGCCACATTTCACCCTGACGCCACCAGGGGCCATTGAGCTATAAAGGCGACTGGCCACATATCATGCCGACATGAAAGGACAGCTTTTTTTGTTGGTGTTTGACGCCTGAAGTCATATCATATGTTGGATATATGTTTGCATATCTGTAGCTTTATGCAAGTTTAAAAGCAACTTTGCAATATTTCTCACAATGCTGGGCAGGATCATGAATATGGACAGTGCAGCTGCACTGGGGTCCATGATGTGGGTCTCAACAGGACCCTCAGCAATATGTTGAACAGAGAACAGACCTTTGCAACTGACTCAGATTGTTATCTCAGATAAATGCCTGTGTTCCTGGATGAACCTCAGTCAAATTTAATTGAGTGTGGTAATTTTGTGAGCCAGTGCCATCTGCTAACTCTGTCATGGTTTTCTGTTTGTTTGCTAAACAGTGGCACTCTATAACAAGATATCATGCTTATCCTACATGAACTAAACTATAAATAAACTATAAAAAACAACTAGGCTATTGAGTTACAGTTTTTCTCCACAGAAAAAGGGAACTATGCAAACAAGTCTGAAAATTTGAGGTTCATGTATAAAATTTAAAATCACATTTTTTCTAAACTCAAAGCAATATATCCAGAATTCAGCCGCTCCTCTTCTCACACACTCTCACACCCCATCCTTCATAACCTCCACTGGCTCCGGATCAGCCAGCGTATCAACTTCAAACTCCTCCTCATCACACAACCTGCCCCCCCCGGCCTGTCAGAGCTCCTCCACCTGCACACTCCCTTCTGCACTCTCAGGTCTGCTGATGTCAGCATCTTGCCCCCACCCCCCACCTGAACTCACCACTGCACCAGAGGGAACAGGGCTTTCTCCACTGCTGCTTCCACCCTCTGGAACTCACTCCCTAACTAAATCACAGACTCCCCCTCACTCCAAACCTTCGAGACATCCCTTAAAACACACCTCGTCAAAACTGCTGACAACCTCTATAGCTGTGTTTGTTGTTTTGGTGAAAAGACTCAGTTTTGAGAAGATAAAAAATAGTTTTCAGAGGTGTTTTGCAAAAGATTTGTGGAGCTTTTCAGCTCTGTGTTTAGAGTTTTGAGAAACTGGGCATTAGTTTCAGGAAACATGTTGAAACGACTGGAAAAACTGTGAATAATGAACATTTTTTATCTTATTTTCTGTGGTATTTTTATCATATGCAGATATGCAGTGATGATTGCTGGGTAATATGGTGATGTTGTCCAATGTCAGTGGTGTAAGGTAGCTACGTCGGGCCCCAGTGCACGTTATAATGCACATGTTGTTTCGTCACATGATCAGAGACATTGGACAACATCATATCATAACTGCATATCTGTAAATCACAAAAATTACCAGAGAAAATAAGAAATTATTAATATAATAATTTAAATAATTTGAAGTAAGCGTATCATTTTGTCATAGATGTTATTGACTATAAAAAAAAACATGACAGAGATGAGTTTCCCTTTTTCAAGGACATATAGCAAATGGCACTGGTTTTAATTTAATGGGAGTTCCTCTTTGAACACAGGCATAATTCCAAGGTGGCAATCAGTCATAAGGGCCCATTCTCCACCCAACACATTGTTGGAGGTCTCAGTCTTTCTATGGGCCCCTCAATCGCGCTGCCTGCACTGTCTTTATTTACGCCCCTGTCCGATGTCAAGTCTCTAAACGATTGCTGCTTTACATGCAAAGTCTGCTTCATAGCTTCTAACTAGTGTGCACTTGTGCCTGTTGTAACCCCAATCCATCCATGACTCAAAACTTTGATGTAAAATATGTTCAAATGTCCCAAACTGTCAAAATGACATAAAAAATTTATGTTTACGTGATACAAAAACTCGTCCTTTGTGAGCTTGACATATTTCTTGTTATGTGAAGTCTGCAATATTTGAGTTTTGAGTTAATTTGACAACATATAAAGACACTTAAGCCATCATTTGACAATAACTCTGTGTTATGTATCTTAGATATCCTCACTTCAAATGAGTTCTGTGTTATTAAAACACAAATTATTTTATCATTTGATTGAAATATTGTATTAAACACACAGAAATATGGAGTGAGATGAGGGTCATTTATTCTGTGTCCAGTGTACTCGAAACTTTCATGTGACTGTACTGCAAAGTTGTGTGTGCGAGCTATGTCCAGTAAATTTTAATTAGAGTGAGTGACTTTTGGATCCAGCTCAACAGTAAAACATTTTATGTTCGTTTGACTTTAAATTTAGAACATATATTGTGGTTTGTACATATGACACACCATGTTGTTTGTATTTTATAAACATTAAAAAAAATACTCAGCAATATGGTAATTTTATGTTAATGTGACATAGGATTAAATGCTCAAACAACAACAAGTTTTTGAAGTAACATAAAACTCCTGTCAGACTGTTGTCATGTGACACATCTTTGTCTGGTGTAAAGTTAAAACTTAAAGGTTATGGTATTGCATTTAACTTTAAGTTTTCAGTGCAAGCCATTTCAAAAAAAAAAAATCTGAGTTGAGTGAGCGAATTGAACTCTAAAAAACAATCCACTGATTCAACTGAAACAAATTAATGCAACAATGTGCATGCATCTTATTAATTGAGTCAGTCCTCTAAGTCTTTTATAATCAGACTAGCTAAATGAGTTTAGTACAACCAAGATAATTTACTCTGACCTTGAAAAGCTTAAGATGAACCAACTTAATTTTTATCCAAAAGTTGTGTTGCTATTTAGTGGTCAAACTATTTTTGTAAGATATTATAACTTGTTTATTTTAATTCTATGCTACCCAAAAAAAAGTCTTAAAATAAGCTGTCAGTTGACTGACACAGGTTAATGGAACAAGTGTAATCTTTTTATGCGGAAGAATATCTTTATTTTAAGCATCATTCATGAACCCCATGAATCAGTTTTGGGGTTCACACCTTTCACCTCTGTCTGTGGGAAAATGTTTTGGCATATAAAGGTGTTTATTTTGGGCTAAAACGCAGTAGTTGCAAAATATCAGAATTAGTTATTGAGCCTAACTTTGGAGTAAAATTATTACCTTTTTCTTCAACACACAATGTGACATTACACACTGTAAGTTGATGTCACTGCAAGTATTTGTATCAATTGTATTATGTGAATAAAAAGTAAGATTGTTGCTGCCCTTCATCACTTAATCACAATATTTCCATAAAAAACAAAACAAAAAATAATGAGATGAAGCTTCTTTCATCCCAGCTGAATATTCTCCTCTAATTGGACTCAGTGTGGGCACAAAGGACAGTGTGCGTGATCCCACAGAATAAAAACCATTGTAAGGACTCTATACGTTCAAAGATGTCCAAATGAGCTTTGATGTGCAGCTTCCTGCAGGACTGGTTTGTGCTCTTTATTCGAAGAAATTTACTCTCAACATCGGGATGTGGTTTTACAAGTCGAAAATATCCCAGAGGTCTCATGACGTGAATTTAGAGAATCGGCGTGCGTGCAAAAAAACAAAAACGATTTTTATTACAGGCCACATACAGATGAAGATTTCAATTTAAATTCCACCTCCTGGCAATGTATTTATGTTTTATATAGAATGTTAGAAAGGCTTAACTACAGCACTATTGTTAGCGTAGTGTGTGTGTGTGTGTGTGTGTGTGTGTGTGTGTGTGTGTGTGTGTGTGTGTGTCTTGGATTTGACATGGCCTGACCACAAAAACGTGCAGCGCAGCCTTTAGTTAATTGTACTCAGCAGACCCAGTTTGGGCAGGCTCAAGGTCAAAGACTGTTTTCCTCACTTTGCACAGACACTGAGAGCTGGTTTCACTGGGGGATGGATGGAGGAGAGATGTTGTGACAGGCTTCATATTCAGGCTGTATCATAGTTGTGTTTATTGTTTTAGCGGTGAGGGCTCAGGGGGTCACGATGCACAGTTAGGTTCATATTAAGCTGATTATAATCGCTTCATTTAGGACTTTATTTCGGGTGAAAACTAATTCCCGGGCCCCAAAATAGTGTCCCAGAACAGAGTCACAGTTCCTGGGTGTTGTTATATCTTTGGCCAAACCTCAGCCTCTTTGGATTTAAAGATTTTTATAGTCCATGTATTTACCGGGCTGCACCTATCCGCCAAATTCTGACTTTGGCTCCATCACTGCACCGTTTCTAGCGGAGAACAGCCCGGCTCATGGCGCCTCTTCAGCGCGGAGACTGCCGGGCTACCACGAGCCACGGCAGCAGTATCCTCCTCCGTGGAAATGGACTCTCCACCAGGCGAACCGCGCCATCACCTCTGCGCCAACATCCTGCGTCAACCTGCCGGGGGAAGCAGTTTATCACGAGTACCAGGGTTTACCATCATCATCATCATCATCATCATCATCATCGGAGACGATATTCAGCGCCGGTAAGGACAGCTTTGTGTACGGCGGAGCGGTTTACAGCGCCTCCAGTCCGCGCTTTTACGCACAGGCGTTTGGCGCAGACCCGCGGAGTTTCCCGGGCAGATACACGGCGCTGAATCCACAGCATCGCTTCCCGGAAGAGCGGAACCGGATCCTGCCGCCTGTTTTTGATCAGTTCTTCGAGTGTGCAGAGGACACGGTGGATCAGAGAGCGGAGATCACACTTGGGAGCCAACAGGAGACGGAGACGCATCAGGCCGACTGG
Organism: Epinephelus moara; assembly: GCF_006386435.1. Taxonomy (NCBI): domain Eukaryota; kingdom Metazoa; phylum Chordata; class Actinopteri; order Perciformes; family Serranidae; genus Epinephelus; species Epinephelus moara. Next base: position 37,647,322 of record NC_065524.1, on the reverse strand, counting down.
ACGAGCTGTCACACCGGGGAGAGCAGCGAGGTGAGGGCGGGGTCAGAGTCACCCCAGGCTGGGAAGGAGGAGGAGGAGGATGCGCCCTTATCCAGCGGCAGTGGAGACAGTCATGGCTCGGGTGAGTCGCGGTCAAACAAGAATTTACTATAATTTAATATGGAGCTAAATAGTTTCATTCTAAAACGAGACCACGTGGAACTATTTTAATCCAACACCAGTTTTTTAAATCGCCATGACCTCACGTGCATATGCTGACAGGGTCACGGGACATTTGTACAACTATTTGACATCATGTAAGCCTGTGTCAATAAAGTTATTACACAATTATTTTCAACTTCCGGGGTCTCTTTCCATATTCTCTTTGTTACATTGAGATTAACCAAATCACAGTGACAATGTTGGCGCGTGAAATGCGGCCAGTAGCCAGATCAGGTTCAGAAAATAATCATTTGTTTAGAAAATAAAAATCTAGATTAAAAAAATAGACTCATAGTAAACTCTTTAATTTGTGTATTGGTTTATTTATTGTGCTGCTGATATTATATAATTCAATATTTTTATTAGACCAAGTTCGTCTTTTCAAAATAAAGTAGGCCTAAATTAAAAAATAAATAAATAAAATAATAATAATAATAATTAAAAAAAACATAATAATCGTGTATTTTCTGGTACATGCTTAAAACCCAAGATACATTTACTGGACCTGATATGACTGATCTCTCCCACATCGAATATAAAAATCGTACTTTCCTATGAACCATACGCGCTGGGTAAATGTGATTATTTTCCAAATATACCAAATAAAGTTATGTTACATGTTCCTCTCTGTTGGCAGCTTTAGTTGCAGCCCAGTTGATGTGTTTGGCTGCATGCTAACAGAGCAAACAGTCACATGGCACTAACAGCGCATGGGCCTCAATAACCACGCTATTTTTGCGCATATTGCAAATGCATATACATTTATAATGAGAGCATTAATTAGACTGAAACAGCCACGCAACATGACGTCATGTTGACTTCTTAAAGTCACTGTTTTGACCCCAGACCTTGATATTCACTTTAAATGCAATGATTTTTAATTCAATGAAACTCAGACTGATGCGCATGAATTTGACTTTTGTAAGTCGAAAGTTGCTCATATCTATGTTTGGGTGTCTCCTTTGAACATTCACACTAATGTTGGATTACACTGCACACAGTGGGCCGATTATAATTCTACAGATTGTAAATTATTGTTGTTTTTCGTAACTTTAACGTCATTTCCCCTCTGGCCTGTCCTCTTCCCTCCACCCCTCTGTCTCTCCGCAGCAGAGCCCTGTGTGATGAGAAAGAAGCGCTGTCCTTACTCCAAGCAGCAGATCAGGGAGCTGGAGAGAGAGTTTCTATTCAACATCTACATCAACAAGGACAGACGCATGCAGCTGTCCCGCCTCCTGCGCCTCACAGACCGGTGCGTGCATGTTGCACTGTTTCTTTCATTCTACATTTAGTGGGTCAGACTGGACCCTGGGCACAGGGGCTCAGTTACACCTGCGCAAAACAAAGAACACGTCTAATCTGAGCTTAGATCAGGCCCAATCGCCAGAAATAGATGTTGGCATTTAACGCTTCTACAAACCAGGAAAACGTTATGTTTGCATTAGGATACTTTGAACAGCGCTGTGGTTGAGGTGTGGTTAGATTTAGGCGCAAAACACACTGGTTATGGTCAGGAAAAGGTCATGTTTCATCTCATATCAGGGGCGTAAATACAGACAGTGCAGTTGCATTGGGGCCCGTGGGGTGGAGGGGCCTGAATGCCACCTGGAAATGCTTGCGTTCAAAGAAGACCTCACCTTAAATCAAGAAATGGTGCAATTTTCTGTGTATGCCCTCAAAAAGGACAACCCATCTCCATCATGGCTTTCTGTTTTTGTAAAATACTATCAATCCATAACAATATTATGTGCTTATTCCACATAAACATAAAAAAAATCTTTTGTTAAACTAATAATTTCCCATTTTTTTCTTGTAGTTTTTGTCATAAACAGATATGTGATGATGACTGCTGGGTAACATGTGTGTAGGCATCCAGTATCAAGTCTCTGTTTAATCATGTAACAATGTATATATGATATATATGATATAATAGAAAAGTGGTAAGACACACTGTTGGTAAAATGTACGCCTAAAACTGTGTGTGTGTGCTTCAGTAACTTGGGTGCACTAGGACCCATCATTATAGCATGTACTGGAGCCCATTGTAACTACCATATGCCTCTGTCTTATACTGCGTCACTTTAAAACTTTGATGATAGTATACTGCAGATTATTTCCAGGAAATTACAATATTTAACTGTAATATTTCACAATAAATCACACTGTTATCACCTCACAGGCTTTTACTGTGATATTTAACCGTATTCAGAATTTTATTGTGAAATTTATGCAGGTAAATACAATATTTTTACAGAAGCAGTTTAACTATGAGTTTACAATCTAGTACAGTAATTACAACAGCATACCGCTAAATCACAGTAATCAGATGTACAGTAACTGTGAAGGTACAGTTAAATATAGTAATTTTAAAGGAGCACACTGCTAAATCACAGTAATATGCAGGCATAACTGCTGTCAGATCACAGGATACATTTTCATTTACTGTGAAAGTGATGTAGCTAGTAGCAGATAATTTACGTAAATGTACAGTCAAATATTTTACAGTGTATGAAACTAAATGGTTTGCAGAAAGGTACAATGCCAACCAGAGGGGATGTATAGTCGGGGGAAAGCAGTACTGATTACCCAGGGCCCCATTTGGAGGGGGGCCCTCAAAAAGCCTGGAATAAAATGTTTGAAATTAAAAAAAAGATGCAACGAAAACCAAAGTATTTAGTGCCATAACTAAATGAAAATTGACTGAATAAATTGATTGAAAGACTGAACTTCACATTGAAAAAAAATAGTGGGAGCTCTCTGATACCCATCTCACCCCTTAAAGGCAAAAATGGTTTAGTCCACCGTGCACTAGGATTCATCTCTAAACACAATGAGCCAAGTCAGTGACTTGCTGCTGGAGCACCAACATACACTGTCATGTGTTTCCCCAGGAAAAAGAAATAGACTTTCCAAAAAAAAGAAAGCAAACTGAATTTGTAATAAAAAAAATAGAAATCCAGAGGGACGTGAGAGGGACATGAATCACGAGAGGAGGGCGGGGGCCCCTCAGAGACTACATATGCACAGGGCCCAGAATTTGGTCCCTGATGCCAACATTTTCTTTCGGCAGCTGGGCTGAAATTTTGTTATTCCTCTCACCAGGTGTTGCTCAGCCTCGGCTGCAGGCTGCAGTGAAACTCTTTAAACACTCCACACTCTGCAGAACACAAAACACACAATTTTCCACAGTGGTGTCTGGTTCTACTTAATCGCAAAGTGCTGTGGAAACTATGGAAGTTTGATTAGTAACGAATATTTAATGGTCATTATTGGTGACCGTGGGCCTGTGTGTTGTTTTAATCTGGAAGGAGAAAAAGATGTTTCACCATGTGGATTTAATAATGTCATGGTGCCAGTAAAAACGTAATGGAATTAAGTTGATACATGGAATCATTCATTGTTAGAAAATAAAACTTTTATCTGTGGTTCTCTGCTGTAAGGCTCATCATACACTAAGTAACTTTGAGTTTTAGACTGCTGATCAGATGTGTCCCGACTTTTTGTAGACCAAATTACAAATTGATTAATCGTGAAATCACCTAGCAGATTGATTTATAATGAAATTAACTGTTAGTTGTCCCTGTGTTAACAATTGTTCAGTGGCAGGAAGTAGAGAGACCTTTATTCAGTGCAGTGGGAAGTCAAGATGGCGTGCAACATCTTCACACTCTTCCTCTCTCTGGGCACATCTGGCTTCAAAACTTTATAAACTGATGATGTGTCCCAACCCAAGGGTTAGGCAGCCTGCCGCTCCACAGCTATATGCGACTCTTTCGCTTCTCTCAAGTGGCTCCCTGGCTTTGACAGAAAATGATATGGAAATGATTAACCATTATTTATTTATTTTTTTGTAACATTTTATTTTTTGTCATAGGCCTGAAGTGATTCTTACATTCTTCGGCTGTAAAAATGCGTAGCCTGTACACAATGTTTTAACATTTCGTCAATTAAAATGTGCGTCATACGTCTGTGGCCTGGTGCCTTTTCCTCTAAAAAGATCACTAGCGATGACTACAGTGGTTTTGAGTCTTCCTCGCTAGACTAGCTGTGGATTCCAAATCCAAGAAGGGAAATGCCTCAGAGGAAAATAGCATGTGGACAGATTTGTTTGCTTCCATCGACAATGCTGCAAAGTTAAAGTACTAAATAACCATAAATAGCCTTCTGCAGAGGGGCCACCTTGTGCTAAACAAATACTGAATGCTCATTTAGATCTATTAGTAATATTGATAGGCTAAATTCGACTTGAAAGGCTGTGTTACCTTTATTTTGAGGCTTAAATCTGTGTTGTGGTGTCAATGTTTTTTTCTTTTTTGTCAAAAATGGCTCTTTTGATAGTAAAGGTTGCCGAACCCTGCCTTACCCACATCTTTTTGGTTGTTAAACTTCACCATCATCATATTTATTTGGCACATACATACAGTATACTTAAGGCATAACCAATCTGATGCAGAATCATTGCATTCTGCAGTTTGTTGTGTTTTGCTTCTCTTTTAAACTCATCTAGAACCAGCTCAGTTGGCACTGTACGCTTTGCAAACCATGACGGTGTTACATTTCTTTCATACGTATCATATAGATGTTTCTAAAGTGACATAGTAAATGAGTTGACTTTGTCATCTGCAGGTGGAGGGGATGGTGGGTGGCGTGTTGGCAGACATCTGCCAAGCTGTAGAACAACAAATAAAAAAAAAACCCAGTTGTTTTTTAGCGAGACATTGCTGTGTTTCCAGCGGCTTTTTAGCTCCTGCATGTGGGTGTTTCTTTCCTGGAAAGTGTTTGTTCTTTTACTAAGACATTGCTGCTTTGCCAGAAAAGCAGTTGTTGTTTATTACAGAGACATGGTTCGTTTCCAGCAGGGATTGTGCCCCAAAAACTGGGTATTTTAAGCCATAACATGATCTTTTCCTGACCATAACCAAGTGGTTTTTGTACCTAAACTTAACTACACGGTAACCAAAGCACAGTTGAAATGTCAAGCTTCAGTGTATCTGAATAACGTGCAAATATAACATGTTCATGATTTGCAGAAATGTACAACATTTTTCTTGCTGGGACAGCACAAATAAATCAAACTGTAAACAATGTTTCATGTCCTTTGCTGATGCAGACAGGTGAAGATCTGGTTCCAGAACAGACGAATGAAAGAGAAGAAACTGAAAAGAGAGAGACTGCTGTACCACACAGGATATCACCTGTTTTGACCGACGGGTTATTGAGAAAGAAGTAAGAGACAGTCTATCTTTCAGTCATGCACAAGCTGTGGGAACGCTCTTCTCACAGCCCTGTCTCATTCCAGCCATGTGGGCAGGTTAATCGAGACATAAATAAATAAATGAATCCAGTATTCCTGCCATGAGGAGTCCTCCAAGGCTCATGTTTAGGCCCCATGTTTTTCTCGAGGACAAACACATCCTGGCAACTTCTCTAATGAATATTCTGTCTTACTCCTGATTTTCTTCTTGCCTTATTCAAACCTGACTTCCCTCTGAAGTTATGTGGCTGACTGTGAAGACATTAACCCTTTCTTTGCCTCGGGGCTTCATGTCCGAACTTTGAAATGACAACATACATTTTATATCCTTTTTCCTTTCCAAAAACTAAACATAGAGAAACATGAAATGCGGATGTAGCTCTTTATACGCTCGTCTGTGGAGCATCCTGTTTTGGTGTTCACATTTCTGAGAGTATTTGATTTTTTTGGTCTTTTTGGTGTTTGATGTTGAGTTGCACTGCTGACAATCTAAAGATGTGTCTGTGTATTAATGTTTCAGTTACTGAATTATGAATCCTCTTGCTGTTCATGTTCATTTGTTTATAACTTACACAAGTTAATAATACCTCATAAAATCTAATTTCACCATCTGTTTTGCTTATAAATCTATCTGTTTAGGCAAGCGAAGGCAATCTGTATTAATTATTCTGATATCTCTGAGATTTGATATCAGCATTGTGACTATTTTGTGTCAGTGTTTCTACATAAAAGACTGTAAATACTAAAAATCTAAAACATATGAGTGTAATTATTTGGTTTACTTGGATGTACTTTGTGATTAGTTAAATGTGATTAAATATTGACTGACACATCGTTATGAATGAGTCATTATTTCAGGTGCCACGTGTGTCCATGCAATTTTGTAACATGCAGTCAGGACACATATGAACAGGGGTTTGTTGTTGCATCGTACACTTTACTGCACTCTGGTGAATTTGTATGCACCAATTTGTGCCTTTGCTGCATGAGTTTATGATGGAAATGTCTTTCATTTGTCAAAATAAAAGTCCTGTGCTACTTTTATGTTTTCACTGGGGGGACAAAACATGTTCTAAATATTGAGGGGGACGTGTTCCCTGCATCCTCCTTCCAAAATCTGAACGTATATTTCAGTAAACTTGAAGGTAATTTATGAAAATATTGGTCAATCTCTCTCTAAGATGACTTGCCTCTTTTAAAACTTAGAGAGATTTTTCTCAACTACAGAGGAGTGTGTGGTCTTTAATTTGATGCAGCTTGAGTTAAATTTTACGACACAATTTCATAGTTTTAAATGCATTTTTAATTTACACACGCCGCAAATGTATGTGGTTAAAGTTAACGTTAGTTACTGGGAAATTATAAAGGACTTTTTTAAATTCACCCCCTCTTAGTGGTGTCTCAGACGCTTTTCAAGTTTGTTGAATAAAAATATAATCTCTTAGGAAATAAGAAAATATCTGGAGGCCATGTTGCCTGGCTGTTTTCACATAGCAATAAAATGAATTGAACATTATGCATGATCACTTCTGCGACAAAGACCCAGAAGCACATTTAAATGGGCTCACATTGGAGTTGGATGATGCCTGAATCGTAAACACAACCATGCCAACTAAAGAGCAGGTTATTAAGCAGGTAATTGCTGCCCCAGGTTACACTCGTATAAACTCCAAGTGTCAAACTATCAAAGAAAAATAAGTAAAAGTAGTAAATAGCCTCTCTGTCAGGTATTCTCTCTTCTTATCCGACCCAGACTTTGAACAACACCAGAAACACGCAGTGAGTCCAAGGCTGCAGATGAACCTTGAACCGCAAAACAACCAGCAAACAACCGTCACAACCACCATTTCCTCAGCTTAATGGCTTTTATTGGGGCAATACAGACGGTCTGCTGTGTCTGCCTTTCTGTCTTTGTCTCACTCACTCAGTCTGTGTGTGTGTGTATGTGTGTGTGTGTGTGTGTGTGTGTGTGTGTGTGGGAGCGTGCATGAGTGTGAATTTGACGTAAAAAGAAAGACAAGTAGATGAAAGGAGAGATTGTGTTGGAACTAAAGGCATTCAGGCTAATGACCTACAATAAACTCCACCAGAGCTTCTTTTTTACACAGACACATTTTAAACTGATTTATTTGTACATTTTCCCTCTTGATGCTGAGGATTGTGTTGTCTTAATCTTATTTATTTACCTTTTGCAGTCTTAAATAAATGGGTAATGTTGTAAAAGAAATCCTACATGGGTAGAAAGTAGAGCTAACTTGTAGTAGAAGCAGTAACAGTGGTGTATGTGCAGTTAGTGCAGGGCACAGAGGCTGAATTAGGGGTAATAGAGGCAGTAGCCTGATAGTGGGAGTATTTGTAGCAGCAGCCTTATTGTTGCAAGGAGACAAAGGTAGCAGTAGTATTGCAGTACTGGGAGGAGTTGCACTGTAAAAATAAACTATTTATTTTAACTTTAAGAGGTTGTGTCCGGGTGCCTTAAGTTATTAAGTTGACTAAATTTGAGAAGACACGTTGAATAATTGCAAAACTACCTCAACTTGTATTCACATCCAGTCAACTTAAATTTTAAGGCAGCCTGGACAGTTTTTTTTTTTTTTTTTTAGATTAAAACAAATTGTTTTTTTTAAAGTGTGTATTAAGATGTGTCGCAGTAATATTTACGCTAGCAGCAAATTATTGTGCAAGTTGCAATAACAGAAATAGAAATAACCTCCCTCTCTTGAGCATTTAATTGCAGTACATTTAATTAATGGTTTCTAATGCACTACAATGTGGTTGTAACCAAATATAAATGTTTATTTGTATAGTTTAACAACTATAACTCGTCTTGTGGTCACTCACACACTGATAAAAACACATTTATTCAATGCTTTTGTTTTGAAAACTTGCATAATTGTACAATATATCTGTCAAATAACAGAAAAATCTACATAAAATTACAAAAACCACTACGTCTTGTACAAATGTATTTACAGTGTTAAACTGAACAGTTTAATCTAATAAATAAAAGCAATGTGAAATTATGGTGAATATGTAAATGTGTTTTAATATTCTGTTTATTTGTAAAAAAAAAAATAAATAAAAATTGTTTGGTTATTCACAGATACAGATTTGTGTTATTTTATATTAAAGATGTAAATTCACAGTCTGCTTTATGAATTTTATTGCTATGTTTGCATATTTCAAAAATACAGGAAAAAGCTGTGAAACATAGGCTACTGGAAAAGTATTGTAAAATTACAGATTTTTTTTTATAGGTGATGGCTGCTGTACAGACAGATAATAAATGACAATATAGTAAAACACAGTTTTAATTATATAAAATATGTCTTCACGGGAGAAGTTTATTGACACATATTCTAAATTATTAAAATGTAACAAGAGGATGTATCTGCCTACACTATAATGTGTCAAAACAACATGTTTACAATGTTTGTATGTTGCTTTAGTTTATTTTATGTGTTAACACATATACAAAAGATACAAACTAGTACATAAACAACAGCAATGTGATGAAGAGGTGCAAATAAACCTCAGAGGGCCTCTCTGCAGGGTATTCCTTAATTCATTAAAGAAAAATGTTGCAATGATGTGTACAAGAGAAAGACAAAAGATGCGACTGCACACAGTAGCAGTCATGTGCAAGTATGCAAAGTAGAAAATAAAATAAAAACCATTAATTACAAAGATTAGAATTAGAAAAAGCCTACTTACTGATCCATGGGGGAAAACTGTGATGTGTTACAGCTGCTCTGACATGAAGCATGGAGAATTACAGAAAGTGGAATTAAGAAGTATGAAAGTGAGAAGTATGTAAAAATATAAGAATGAAAATATGTGTGTTATGCTGTAGTGTTTAACACTAGTATGTAAAATATCTGAAATTCAAAATATGTATAATATTATAAGTACGGTAAGTGTGTGAAAATATACATATATGTGCCTTATGCTACATTAAAATGTATAAAAACAGTATGTAAGATTTTAGAAATATAAAAATATGTATGTAAATAGAAATATAAACAATATATGCATCATGTTAAATATACATATTAAGACACTGAAAGAATATTGCACAGTTGAATAACTGCACAGTGTTGCTAGTTGAATTATTGCCCCAATTATTGTCCAACAGTGTTACAAAGAATTATTGTACCTTCAGGTCCCTACTGCACCATTGAAATATAATAAATAAATGATGGAATTAATTAATAACCCTAAAACCCAAGAGATAAAAACAAACTTTTAACAGCTTTCTTGAGTTGTGCAGGTGCTGATTTTAAAATATGAGATGGCAGAGCGTCAAATATCACCGAACTCTGCAAATTAAACCAAAGTGTAGTGGAGATGTTTGACACTCAGGAGGACTGAGTTTATAGTTATTCTGACGAGTTGTGGAACTGATGACTGTGGGAAAGTGCTGATGAAAATATGAGGGAAGGATCATGTTCAGGGAACTGTATACGAACAGAGGAATCTGGAGTTGGATGATTTGATAAATACTGATGATGCCAACTTAAAAATGCTAGGTGGACTTAAATTAAGGTGTTCGTGATGGTAATAGAAATAGCCAGGGTAAAAGTAATGCTTAAAAGGCTAAAAAAGAAAAATAATGAATTAAATTAAATTAATTCAAAAGAAAAATTGGTATAAATTACATTAAAAAAAAGTTAGATTTTTTTTTATTATTTTATAAAATAAAATAAAAGCTATGGAAAGAGTAATAATGGTTCTAAAAATATTTCAGTAACAGATTTCCATCTCTAAAACAGTTGGCATCAGCATATGGCAATGCATTATAGGCAATGTTGTCTTTACTTCTCATGTTCTGTCATATAAATGTTTATATATTTGTCAGCTTGTGTGACTTTTACACAGCTTGACCCCACCTCTACCGCCACCTAGAGGTGTCTAAAGCCATGACATCATCCCGATCTGAATCCTCGAGGCTCCAGCTAAATGAAATCACGAGCTCTGATTCATGTGTTTCTTTATTTCATCACTGAGACCTGTGGACAGAGCTCATGCCGACATGGTAGAGTGCTACATCAAGAGGTGCCCAGGCTGCTGAATGATCCGATCCGACATGATAAAGTTTGGGGGATCCCTCCTGCAGAACTTGGACTCTGTTTTGAACTCATCCAGACAGCAGGTGGCGGTAAAGGCGCACAAGCGATCAAGGTCTATGTTACAAGGAGGCTGTGGGGACATATGTGAAAGTTTGACTTTAGGCCACGCCCCCAGCCTGCCTGTCATCCTCTTCTCCAGCCAATGAGGTTTCACTTTTACACTCAAACATGGACACAGTGGCGATGAATGGGGGAGTGAGACCAGATGTGGTTTATGGATCAGATCAGAGAATAATGTAGCTGAATATTGATCATTTATTAGCCTATCATCTGAGCAACGGACAGATAATTTAGTGTGTCTCCAAAGTGTTGATTATTCATGAGAACGAAGAGCAGCCTTTGTGATGAAGGATTTTTTAGATAATCCAGTGGACTGTTACATGATTTGTCTTCACTTAAAGGCGAAGTGCGCTCATTTTCAAAATTCATACATGTAACTCCTGTGGTCTCAGACACTCCCAAAATACTATTAAACAAGAACAGCTCTCTCAAATCTATAAAATCAGAAAAACTAAAGCCTGTTGTATAAAGTCTGGAGCTGCTCCATAGACAATGACTGGTGAAAGATGATCCAGATGACACTGAGTGTACAGGTACACTTTCTGTGTCACAGCTGAGATCACTGCAGTAAAATAAAGCTCATTTTGAGTTTAAAAAATGAAACGAACATTCCGTGGCTCCACAGTATACAGCCTATACATCTGGTGCCAGGCACAGCTGCACACTGCGTCCAGCGTTTTGTTTCTTTGTGTGTTTTTGTGCAATTCTTTTTTTGTTTAATGTGAGCACAGGAATAAAATGTTTTACACTACCGTCAAACTGATTCACACTTGTAGTGTTTGTTGTATAGTTTGTGTGGTTGAATGGACAAATTCAATTTATTTATTTATTTTTTCTGATGGAAAAGCAAGATCAAATTTAAATCAGTCTCCCATTGATTGTCTACTGAGCAGCTCCAGACTTTATACACATAACATCACTTCTCTGGTTTCTGGCTTTGAGAGAGAGCAGCTCATGTTCACAAACATTAATTGAACTTTCCCCCTAACATATCAGAATTCTTGGTTGGGTTGGTGTTACAGGTTTTACTTCACAAAACATTTTTCAATAGTCATGCCCATATTGAATGGAAGCTTTAGGTTTGGGCTTGGAGTGGGTATCCTTTTCATCTTACAGCTTATTGTAACAAGAAGTAATTAACCATCAAAGATACTCTGACATACTGGGTTGGTTGCCCCTAGTTACCAACGGGTTTTTAGAAAAATGAAAAGACATTTTAGTAAGAAGTCAATAGTAGTAGCCTAATTTAAGATACAACCAAATATGCTTTGAAATTGAATCCACCAAATCCCACCGCTTTGTCAGACACCGACGCCAAAAGCCACCTTATGCGCAGTATGCCACACGGCTGGGTGGCGTTAGTTTGTGATGCAGGAGGGAACCTTTAGCGGTGTTATGATATCTGGTCGGTCAGAAGGCACCTGTCCGGCTGTATGCTGCCCAATGGCGTTAGATGCAACTACGTAATGTAAGGACTTGGAAAGTCTTTATAGGACGGGTGGGAGTGATGGTGGATGGGTCCAACGAACCCTGGACTCTCATGAATGTAACCATGATGTGCTTTGTTGCCTAAACCTGACCACTCGCTTGTGTTGCACGGGTTAGGCAAGACAAGGCAGCTTTGTTTGTATGGCACATTTCATACATGAAGGCAATTCAAAGTGCTTTACAGAGCAAAATTGAAACGGTGTCCTGGAGGGTCAACAACAAACGCAGGAGGACACATAACGCGTCATATAGATGATATGTGAGGAGATGGGATGAGAACGGGTTGTCCTTTAAGGCACAATTATTCCTCTTTTTTAATTTGCTTTTTTATATAAAGCAAATTCAAAGACACCTAAGTTGAATAAACTGAACAGCAACAGATCTCGACAACTAAATTAGAATAAAAATAATCGTAATAGATACACATAGGCTAAATAAAGACATGTCAAATGTTTCCAAGCAGGCAATATAATGAATGATATGCCTGTTAAAAAATGTAACCAGATAACATACAACTGAAACAGAAGGATTTGACCATTAAGCCAGACCACTGACACAAATCCAATTAAAGGCAATGTACTGTAACTTCGTGCGCAAAATAAAGCTCATTTTGCGCCACCACGCGTGACCTTGAAGGGACAGTTTTCGTCTCAATTTTCCAAGAAATACAAAATATTTTTCAGTGTAAGATGAAGAAAATCACTTGTCCGGACAAAGAAAGATCAAAATCCAAAATTCTCTTCCGCTAATCTCATTTTTTTGCGCTTTGAGGCGATAAAGAGATGTTTTTATAGAGCAGTTAGAAATAGGCTGCAGTGTAGCTGTTCATTCATTATATAGTAAGAGAGTGGTTTGGCTGAAGCACCTACTTGAAGTATGTAATACCACACACACACACACACACACACACACACACACACACACACAGACACACACACACACACTTCAAACGAGCTTGTAAACGACTCCCTGCTACTTTTTATTCTGCTTGTAAAACTGTGTTTCAACTACAGAGTTTTAAAAAGCTGTGTGCTCCACCGGGCCCATCTGGCAGCAGGCTCCGAGGCCTACTATCACATTTCTGAGCACAAAAGGAAGATGAGATTTATTTCCTATACCGGGTAAATACAGTCTAACCATGTGATCCACACTTGGACCAATGGGCAGCCGGGAAGAAGGTAAGGGCAGGAAAAAAAAATACTACCATTTTAGGGGAGGATGTAAGCCACTATACCAGCCCATCTAACGTTTTACAGTCGCACTTAAGTGTCTTTTTATTGGAATAATAAAATAAACATGTCGCTAACGAATTATTATTCCATGATGGGGCTCCAGACTGAGGAGCCGTACGGTGCACATTTCATCCCGGGAGGCTTGCAGGGTTCGACGGCCGGCTGCGCAAAGCCAGCCCGGAGAGCGGATGAGGAGGAGGGGACCCCCGGCTCACACATTCCGGATTTTTCACATTTTTCCAACAAACAGACGAGTTTAAACGGCTTCTCTCCCTGGGCGAACACCTCCGCTTCCTCCTCGCCCTCTTCTCCGCAGCTGCAGTCCACCCCCGGCGCCTCCATCACCGGCCTCTTCCATCCACATCCCCTCCTGAGCCACCACCACCCGTACTACGGCCCGCAGGCGCAGAGCCACACCGAGCACCTCGCATCCGCGGCCGCCTCCGAGAGCAGGTTCGTCCGCTGCTGGGAGGGGGGGACTCCCACCTCGGAGACCTCTCTGTCACACACCGGCTTCCCCGGGTGTGTCCCCGCTCAGGGTGACCTCTCCGATCCGAGCCCGAGGTACGAGGCGGTAGAACCCGAGAGTTCACCGCCGTCACAGGACAGCCCCGGGGATTCCAGCTTCGCCTCCCCGACTGAGGTGGTCCTCGAGCGGCTTGGGACCGTGGAGGAGCTCGGGAGGAAGCCGGAGCTCAAAAAGGAGGACGAGGAAAGAAAAACAAAGCCACCGCTCGACCCGGGTAAAGACAGATATACCAAACTCAGGAATGTTTATTAGCATTTAAGAAGTGACAAAGTGTGTGTGTGTGTGTGTGTGAGTGTGTGTGTGTGACAGAGAGGGAGACTGTGGCCTAAGTAAGTAAGTGTGTGTGACTTTTATAGCCCTATAAATGTCTTGTAAACGGTAAAATATAAAAGTTTATTGTCCATTAAAATAATTAAGGTGCTATTGCTGTTATTTAACAATTTGCCACTAAAGAGAAAACGCAGGTAGCTCGCGCTGCTTCTCACTGATCGGATTTGTGCAGGAAGTCGAGTTATTAATTTTTTTTCTTGCAATAAATGCTCGAGGCTTGTTTTCCCAAAAATATTCCATATACTGCAGCAAGTATTATTGCATAAGCATGTCTATATAAAACGACCTTCAGAATTTAAAGGCTCCTAACTGTTCGTAGCTTGTAGGAGTAAGTTCGTAATGCAGCATGCCCCACAAACCAACAAATAGGCTTTATAATAATATATATTTTTTGACTTTTTTTTAAAGTTTGAATGGCAAAAAAAAGGTGGATCTCAGTCAAAAAATATTTTCTACATTTTTATTATAAAAAAAAAGTCACGAGGTAAAGCAAAATAAATATATAATATAATAAGGTCAATAATAATAATAATAATATAATCAGTGGGTATTACTTCTTTCCTTTGCAACCTTTAACTTTTTTCCAAGCACTAGCCTACATTGTAATTTTCTGGTCATGCAGCCTATTGATTTATTGTTAAAACACTATGGATTCTTGCGTCAAAAATTCAGTTTAAAACCCATTTAACTGGCTCAGATTCTTCTCAGACTTATACTTATTGGTAAAGAAATGATTTCAGAAGATTTGTGCTTAAACCGGAAGTTCAATCCCTCTCATATATAATTCAGAAATTGAATCAAAGTGAGCAGAGATGTCCTCTGTGTGGTCCCCTTGTTGCTCCCTATCTATTTGTCTAACTATAATTTCACAGCACTCTCTGGCTGTGTTACTTTTTTTTCAAAGTGGCCTATAAAGCATTTCAGATCAGTGAAAGGTTCAAATATCCCCAACTGCAGTTTAATAATTCTAAAAAATGAGACTCAGTTTGGCTCTTTACCAACACAGCCTGCACTCACACACAGGTCGAGACTTTATTGGGCACTCTGCTGTATTTATGGCTGCTTTCTGTCCTCCCCAAAAACGTTTTCATCTTAAAAGGTCCATAGCTACATCAGAAACCACTGAACATAATTTAGCATAATGTGACATTATGTTAAATTATTAAAATGCTGGAAGGGTAAAATGAAGGCATAAACAACCCTGGTGCTAATAAAAGTGTTTAAGCTCAGTGAAAAGGAGCAATATGGTTTTAAAATATATCAATATCTTTAAATGAATGGAACACTGTCTTTATTTATGGAGCTGTTTGGAGCATGTGCTTTTGTTTCTTTTTCTAATGAGCCAAAAGTTGCAGGCTCATAAAACTGGTTCCTGAGAATATTTTCTCTGATTTTTTATGTCAGTCTTTGAACTACACACACACACACACACAAACACACACACACACACACACACACACACACACACACACACACACACACACACACATAGATGCACTCCCCTGTACTGCTATCTTTGTGAGGACCCTCACTGATGTAATGCATTCCCAAGCCCTCTAACCCTAAACTTAACCATCACAACTAAATGCCTAACCCTCCCCTCCCCCACACCCTTCCCCTCACCCAAACCTGCACGTTGTTTGAATCATTGTCTCTCCTTCATGTCTCCACATTTCTCAACACAAAAACAAGAAAAGTGTCCTTGATAACTCAGCAACAGGATGGGTTAATGTTAAGGCCATCCGTTTAATTATTTCTCCTTCGACTCTAAGAAATAAAGCCTTTTTTTCGTCAGTTTCTGAAATTGGCAGGTTAAATTACCCATGATCCTCAGCAACTGTGGCTAAAGAAAAGAAAAGAAAAGAAAGAAGAGGTCCTGTAAGTCCTGTAACACAATAATGTCTCTAACAACATTCTCACCATTGTGATATAGATATATAATAATTTGCAGAAGCATACTGCTAAATCACAGTAATATGAGTTTAACTGTGAGATTACAGTGAAATACTGTAATTCTATGGGCGCATATTGCTAAACCACAGTAATCAAATGTACATACCTTTGTATCTGTATGCCTCACAGATCAGTGCGTGCACATTGCAGTATAGCTTCCATGACATTCAGTAGGCCAGACTGGACCCTGGACACAGGAGCTGGACACAGCAGCACAGTTACACCTGGACAGAAGAATCTCAGATCAGGGGAATGTTGCAACCCAATCGCCTGAAAAAAATGTTGGCACTTAACGTTTCTGCAAACCAGGAAAACGTTAAATGCCATTATGTAGGATGCTTTGAGCAACGCTGTGGCTGAGGTGTGGTTAGATTTAAGCATAAAAACCCACTGGTTATGGTTAGGAAGAGATCATGTTTCATCTCATATACTACGTCACTTTAGAAACGTTAATATGATATGTTCACTGCAAACTGATTCTAGGAAATTACAACATATAACTAATATTTCACAGTAAATTACATTTTTATCATCTCACAGGCTTTTACTGTGATATTTTAACCTAAGTCAGAATTTTGTTGTGAAACTTACAAGGTAATTTTACAGAAGCAGTTTAACTGTGAGATTACAGTGAATTCTATAGGAGCATACTGATGAATCACAGTAATCAAATGTACATAACTGTGAAGTTACTGTGAAATTCAGTAATTTACAGGGACGTACTGTTATATCAGTAATGTAATGTGCATAAACTGTGAGGTCACAATAAACATAATAGTTTTACAGGAACATCACAGTAATATGAAGGCATAACTACAGTGAGATCACAGTATACAGCTGTTGTTTCACAATAATGTACTGTAAAAAAAAATTACAGTAATTAACTGTAAATGTACAACTTAATATTTTACAGTGTAGTTTTGAGAAAACGTTCCCTCACAGTTTATTTGCTTGTAAATATTCCCTCTCGCTGATAACATTATAATTTTTTAATGTATTAATCTACAGTGTGCATGTGTGTTATTTTAAATTGTTGTTGTCTTGATTTTAGACCTTTAGCACATACTTTTTTTGTGTCACTAACCTGCGGTGTGTATTAAAATATTTAAGCAATTAATTAACGTACCAAGCTAACAGTAAGCCATGGCAGCCTAACAGTATTAGACTGATCTTGCCCCTGCCCTCCTGAGTGAATGGACCAAAATCATTTTAATGGATTTTAATCAACCATATGTGGTTTTTATATTTTTAAAGTACTTTTATTCACCTGGTCCTCGTGTGCCTGTGTCCCTCGTTGCACTCATTAGAGTGCTGCATTAAAACCAAAACCCAACACTAATCTAAACCAAATTCTAACTTGAACCTGAAAACCAACCCTCAAACAGGCCTTTGAGGAAGCCAGGACTGGCAAAAATGTCCTCACTTTCTAAACATGTCCTCACTCTGTAGGTTAAAAACTTGTTGTGGTCCTCACTATGTAGCAAGTGCAAGTACAACACACACACACAGACACACACACCAGAGTTTTAAAATACATGTAAACATGTTAGTCCAACTGAAATCGTACAAATTTCTGAAAGTCAGACTAATAACACCCCGATATTGCGATTGGAAGTCGAATTCCTCCAAACTGGTCGAGGTGCTCTGAGCATCCACCCCGGGCTTTGACCTGGAAGTCCAAAAGCATTAAACAGAAGAAGTAGCCAGTAACAACATGATGAAATCTACATCTAGAGCTGCACATTTTTGGACGGACGAGAAGACACAGTTCATGTTGTGTCAGCTGAAAGAGTTAAACATTTTAAAATACATGGATGGGAGGAAAACACGGAATGGTGCTGTGTTCAAGAAAGTGATGGAACAGCTGGACGATGCTTGATTGTTTGGTCTGTGATGTAATAGGTCAACCAGAAAAAGGTCCAATACTATTGAGCTGAAAGGGGGCGTATCGCCACCTATAGTAGAGGAGTCTGACATACTTTGGTCAATAAATCGATTCCCCCCTCACGCTTTTATACCAGGAAAAGGACAGTAGTCCAGTTAGATCGACTTAAATGTGCATGTAAACGTACTGAGTAAATATCAAGGTGTCCAGTTAAAGTAAAACTTTGTGCTACTCTGTCTTTTTCTGCAGAAAACCCATCAGCCAGTTGGATCCATGCTAAATCCACCCGGAAGAAACGGTGTCCGTACACCAAACACCAGACCCTGGAGCTGGAGAAGGAGTTCCTCTACAACATGTACCTGACCAGGGACCGGCGCCTGGAGGTGGCAGGACTCTTAAACTTGACAGAGAGGCAGGTCAAAATCTGGTTCCAGAACAGACGGATGAAGATGAAGAAGCTGATGATCCGGGAGAGGAGGGGTGTGAATGAATGATGGATCTGGAGGAGAGGCTGCGGGGATGTTTGTTTTTGCCAGGGAAGGTGAGGAGGTGGTGATGTTATAGCTGATAAATGAAACGCCACAAGATGCCCAACATCTTAAACATCAGCTGGCATGAGCAGCTGTTACTAATCATCGGATTGTGGAGCTAACATGGCTGCTTTGGATAACTGCAGTGGTGAAACTGTGCGGGGGAGGCCAGGATGCGTTGTAACACTTTTACAGAAAAATATTCCTTTTAATGTCTTATGGCTTTTTCATGTCAGGTCCTCTGAACTCTGGTGTACAATTCTTCCATCTGCATGTAGCAAAATGAAGACAGTCAACCTGTCAGCTGGGGTTCTTGTAAATAATGCTCAGAATAAAATGTTCAAATTTACAGGACGATCCATAAATTGAATTAAGAAAACATACGAGTAGATATCAAAGACTTTGCTCATTTTAAAACACATCTGGTTTTGATGAGGCTGTATATCTCACATGTCCAAAACTGAAACTACTTGACACATACTTGACTTCACATAAATTGTCTGTGCTTTGTGCCAAACTGTGAATTGCATTTTATGATTTAATGCTAAAACTCCTCATAAAAACTGCTTTCAGCGTGCCAGACCTGACTGTACCACTTCTGCTACGGCCTGAAATACTCGCCAAGTGTTTATTTGTAAATTGAATAAAATACTTGGGGGGAAGAAACCTGAACAAACAGAAGCTGGACACTTAATCATAATAATAATGCCTAAAATATAGAAGAGAGTGAGACAAAATCTAAGAGATTAAATGGTGACTTTCTGTGGTAACTAAACAGGACTATGAGGACTTGGTGTGTTTAATTGATCCCTTTGCTGGCTTTGATTTAAAGGTGAAATCTGTTGATATTCTTGGTTTAAAAGACTGTCATTTGAAGTGATTTGCATGGTCCAGTGTTGGCTGGACTTCCTGTCAGTGTACTGTTATTCAGTCTCATTGCTCCTGGCTGACAATACCATAACCAGTGGTGCAGTGGTAGTTGATGGGGTGGGTGAAGGACGAGGTAGGATGAGTAGGTTCCTGAAGAGGAGGTGAGTATACTCTCCTACATAGTCCAATGGCTTTTTGGCCGATAGGAGGGTATACTCCATATACCCTCCACTACACCACTGATCATAACCCTCAGACAAATGTGATTGTATCAAACGTCAACATTTTACACAAAATGTAAAATTGCTGTTTTCATATGTGAATTAGCACATGGAATTAACATGCACCTATTGTATGAATTTACCATGTGAACTATCCGAAGATCACGTGTAGGCTGTATGTGAAATCCTCACATGTGAAATGTTTTTTCTTTATGAAATTGACAAATGAAATGTGAGTTAAATGTGATGTTGCAACACTTTCTCACTCTGACCTCGTCACATATTGCTGCTTGGTCAGTGAACTTTGACGTCCACATATGACGTGCAAGGTACCCTGGGTGTGTTGGTTGTTGATGTTCTGGGACGCCGTGTCAACTTCAGCCTGTTACATGCATTGTCTGTTTTCAAAATACACTTCGTTTTCACAGGAAAATTCATTTTGCATACAGTCTCTTTTAGAATAAATGCACTACGACTGTACAACACCGCAAATTGACTTTTTTTCCCCCTCAACAACACACGCACGTTTGGGTTTGGAAAAGAAGGGTTTGGCTTTACAATCTTACCTGAAGTTAACACCAGCCTCCCGGGGGGAAAGTCAGTGGTTGTTGGATAAGATGAAATGTTACAACACTCTCTGCTTCTCAAAGTCAAAAATGCTTCCCTGGTAGGACGGGTCCAAGCCGGATCCTGCAGAGGCTTGGCAAGAGTCCTTCCTAGCATTTGCTGAACACGCATTGGAATAGGCAAGCAAGTGCCCAGGTGTTTCGTTGAAGAGGCCTTGCCTTCAGCTCCAAATCATGCTGAAATAATTGCAGGCACTTCTTGACTGCTAAGGATACACACATGCATCCTTAAAAATTATTTGAAGAAAGGACTCGGTCCTCGTTACAATTCGAAGGATGCCTTGACATTGGAACAGTCCTCCAGCAGGATTTGATGATGTGACCTCCTTGAATTTCAGCTGTTTAAGAATCCTTTCTTGACTTTGAGAAACACCACCTGACTCTGGATGCGCTGCCATATTGGCTGTAGATCCAATCCTGCTACCCGGTCTCACTCCGAAGTTGTCAAAATCCGGTGCTTGGTCAGTGACTTCCAGCGTCAGACACAGACGTAAAAACCTGTCCTTTCACATCGGCATGATACGCAGCGTCATGAAAATTATTAAAAAAGGTGGCGGAAGTCCGAGTACGGTGGGCAGGACTGGTTGTGGATGGTCCAACAAGCACCGAGCTTCACCTGAGAGGCCGGTGTTCGCTTCCCGTATGATTGTAAAGCCAAACCCTGTTCTTCTTCCTAAACCCAACCACATGCTTTTGTCGCCTAAACTTAATTACAATGCATGTAACAGGCTGAAGTTGACACAGAGTCCCAAATCGTCAACAACCAACACACCCAGGGTACCTTGGACGTCATAACTCGACGTGGCAATTCCATGACCAAATGTCGATATGTGACGAGGGCGGAGTGAGAATGTGTTGCCAGAAGTCAAAAGCTAACATTAGGCTATAAACAACCTACAATATGGTTGCACGACCTAGCGTCACCACCATAACAAGACTGTAAAGTCATGTTTGGCGTGATGACGTTCTGTTGTCTCACCTCTGTGTGTCTTTTTTAAGACTCATACAAGCTTCAGATTTCACGAGTGGGGTATTTACTGTTGTCTTTTATGTCATAAAACAAAACGTGAAAGTCTCTTAACCTTAACCTTCTGACATTAAGACGAGGGAACGGGGAGTGAATTAAATGCTAACTCGTGTACAGGTTTAGGACTCATTCCTGGGGCATAGGAACAGAACAGTATGTCAAATCTGCAACATTTTAATTCTAAAATAAACAAACGAGCAAATTATTAAAAAACTGTAATATCAAAATTACTTTTGAGTGATTCGCAGTGTATTTCAGGTGTGTTCAGGTGCTGTCAGACTAACCCTGCAACACACAGATAATCATGTGTTGTTGTTTTTTAATCTTGCTCCTGATTGGAGCAAACCTCTGTGATACAACCAACCCCAGTCTCCCCTAAAATAATACCCAGAGGGGACCTTTAACATTTTGACAGAAAAAAAGCGTTTTTGTTTAGTTTTGTTTTTTATAAACTGTGCATGGAGCCGAATGGGCCTATTTGTTGTTATTGTTGTTGTTATTGTGTTGTTGCTGTGTATATCTGTTGTTAATGTGGGTCTAATAATGTGCAGATCATGCCTACACAAACACACACACACACACACACACACACACACACACACTCACACACCAGTCATGCTAAGCTACAGTGTGACAGCAGTCTGATGGTTATTTCCACGGTTACCTCCTGTAAACAGCTACAGTCCATGTCAGAAACAGACACAACGCACAACTTATATTTTTCACGTCAGAATGAACCATCACATGCAGTTGAAACATCACAGGACTATTATGGGATGTCAGTATTTTAGTGTTGTTTTTTCCCGAGGATGAGATGGAGTCAGAAACACGCCGTTCTCTCTGGAGACAGAGGAAACCCAACAGGCTATGTTAGCCTACAGCTGCAGCCCCGCGCTGCGACTGAACTGGAGTCAGGATGTGACGACACGAGGCCTTCATCATGCTCTCATTTACGCTCAATATGCTGCTCGTGGGGATTTTTATAAAAGTCAAATAAAAATGAATGACGTCATCATTGTTAATAATACACCGTCCCTGTTGTTTTTATTTTTAGTTGCAGTATATGCTTGAGATTTCATGCGGCGGGTTGTTCCCGCAAGGTGACATATTGTCAGGACTTTATTTGATATTTACAATAATACCAGTTACACAGTAGGCTATGAGTTAGATGTATTAGTACGGGTATACGGACATGATAACACCAGCCCGCTACTACAACAAGCATTAAAACTAATAACAATAATAACACATATTTTATGTTTGCAATCATTTTTTTGTGATTATTAACACAATATATTATTATCATAGCTGTAATAAAAATACCGTTAGATAGCCTATAGGCCGATGTTGTATTATTATCTTGTATGAAAAATAGCCTTGATAAATATACTTTAAATACCACCACTACTGTCACTACTACCGCTGCTGGCACAACTGCATATTTTTTTCCCTAGCCAATCATTTAGTAGATCAGCCAAGTATCGTTTCTTATAAAAATATTCATATTTCAAAATAATAATAGAAAACACACAAAATACAACAACAGTAACTACTACTACTACTAGGTACTACATATTTGTTGGAGCCCATCTCTTGGTTGGATTAGCCTACAATAGCTGTAATAAAATTAAATGTGTGCTGTTATTTATAATATTTGAATTGAATAATTAGATCTTTGTGTGCAGTAGAGAAACACACACAAAACAAACGCACAAAATTAGGTGCAACATATTTTGTGGCCCATCGTTTGGTTAGATTAGCTCATAATAAAGATACAGCTGTTGTGTAATTTATAATTTTTGGATCAAACTTTTGCATTTTTGTATGCAGTAGAGAAACACACACAAAATACAACTCCTACTACGATGACAACCACGATTACTATTACTAGGTATGCCGTAGGCCAATAATTTTTTAGATTACCAACCTGTGGTTGTGATCAAATTACAGCTGTAATGTATCATATCTCTTTTGTAATACATGTTTTTATCTTTGTACAAGGTTGAGAAACACACACACAATATGACTGCTCCTACGACTATGACTGCTACGACACACACTACTGGTACTACTGTGACGGCTACTGCTGCTTAGTGCTACATATTTTTGTGGCCCAGCCTATAATAGCTGATATAAAATTAAAGTTGTATTGTTTTTTATAATGTTTAGATCAAATATTAATATTTGTGTATGCAGAAGAGAAACACACAAAAATACCACTTCTACTACTACTACTACTACTACTACTACTACTACTACTACTACTACTAGGTACTACATATATTTTATAGCCAACCCTTTGGTTAGATTATTATGGCTGTATCATTCATAGTGCTTGTATTACATGTTTTATATTTGTGTATCAGCAGAGAAACACACACAAAATACAACAACTACGACGGCTTTTGCCAAAGTATTCTTTAAGTCAGTCTCTGGTTAGATATCTGTGGCTGTAGGTTATTAATATTTTTCGTATTGAATGATTTTTACGCGGTAGAGAAACACAAAATACTTCTAGCCTACATGTTTTTGTCGGCACTCGTTTGGCCAGATTATTACAGGTGTAACAACATATTATATTTTTCTATTAAATGTTTTTCTTGTGTGGAACACAGAACACAAAATACCTCCGCTACAGTTTGGTTATTGTAGCTGTGAAAACATTTGCATCGCTTTAATGTTTATATTTTTGTATGAAATATAGAAACGGATAAAATACTCCTACGCTGCTGCACGAACATGATCACCTCTAATAATAACATGAGTCTTGTCTCGTAGTGTCGCCCTTTATTATTATGGTTTCATCCCACACCAGAGAAGTGCTACAGAAGCATACGTCATGTTTGACGTTTCATCGGATCACACACACATTTATTATATCTTTTATTGTGATGACATTATGCCAACGTCAAGGTGTTTTGCAGGTATGTAGAGAGAGTTTCAGTCCGCAGAGACACATCTCTGCTGCTTGTTTAGTCAAAGTCAGAGCAGCGCCTCGGAGCTTCCCTCATTTACTGCGGCTATATAACGCGCTCATCCTACTGCAGGGTCATAAAGCAACAGCATGCATTTGGAGAATAAACGTGACTTTCCCCCCACAACACAACACACCACACAACACTGTGCACAGAGACGCACAGAGAAAGACGGAGGCACCATAAAGTCATTTAGCCCAGACACTATATGGTTTTATTGGGACACTCTTTCCTGCCGCGGAGCCTCAACTGTCCTAAATGTTAAAGTCATTGTCTGCAGATGAGACCAGACAGCCTCCATCACATCTACACACACACACACACACACACACACACACACACACTGCGGCAACACAAAACACAGGAGGTTTTATTATACAGGGGATTTAAACGGAAAACAAAAGTGGGTGTCTGAGCAGCGTTTGAGTCTGGACTCACCACGATCTGAGGTGCAGGGCTGCCACTTTTATAATCCAGATTACCGCTCTGATTCAGGATCTTTTAACAGTGTAATGAAGCTGTCTGAGGCCGAGAGGAGAAACTGGCCTCCAGCTTTAATGCACCAAATCCTCAGGAACACTTTGCTGCAAGAAATGACAGAATTTTAATTATATTTCCGTTTTCTTGCAACAGAAAGGAACAATTTCGTCTCGTTTTCTGGATTTAAATTTCTGTGTGTGTGTGTGTGTGTGTGTGTGTGTGTGTGTGTGTGTGTGTGTGTGTGTGTGTGTGTGTGTTATTTTCACATTTGTCGACTGATCGCTGACATATGTTGTAGCCTATGAAGAATTTGCTGAGGGAGACGAGAAAGCCTAAAAATACAAATGAAGGGTTGAAAAAATACGTTATATTTTTATTAAAGCTGCGTTCATGAATCTTTCATTTTATTGTATTTTTTATTATTATATTTCATTTTATTTATTCATTTATTTTTGGCACTCCAGGCAATCGGGCTGGTGTTTTTATTTTATTTTATTTTCTTTTTCATTTTATTATTTTCATTTTTAAGAATACCGTTTATCTGTTTTTGCAACAAAGGAAGAAATTAAATAAATAGATTCAAAAATAAATAAATAAATAAAAATAAGGAAAAGAAAAACACAAAATCACTTGCCCAATTGATATTTCCTGGAGTGGAAAAAAAACAAACTTCAACATAGCCTTAGTAAAAATAAGTATACAGTATCTAAAAAAATGTAATGAATAAAATAAAATAAAATAAAATAAAATAAAATAAAATAAAATAAAATAAAATTACATTAAATTAAAATAAACAATGTTACCATTCCACATGCAGCTAAAGATTCTACAATAAAGGAAAAAGGAGTAAATAAGACATTTACAAAAACAACGATGGGACAAAAACAATTGGACAGATATTCCTATAAATGTTTAGGATCTATCTGCCGTCATAAACCCAAAATGAAGGAAGCAGCCGCACTAACAGGGAACTACAACAAAGGGAATACTTATTGTACTGCAGAAATTAAATCGAACGGCCGGTAATGTTCAAGTGATTGCTCCCGATTAAATGTTGTTCCCAACACAAGGTCTGCAGTAACATAAAATCAATTCACAGTAGTGCAGTAATACGGTATTAAACTATAGGCTAATAATAAAGTGAATCACATTCAGAGTGATTGGTTACAAAGAAGGATTCCTGCAGCGTGTTCCCGTGAAGGACGGAGATGTTCATATGAGTAATCTTTTACTGTTTAAGATGGTGACACGAGCGTCATTACAAAGAGACATAACAAAAGTAATAAACTGTTTGCACATGTATTTGTTAAAATAGATGTCCCTGCTCGTGTTGTTGTCTCAAATAAAGACATTTAAAGACATGAAGATAAAAGCCTGTGTGTGCAGTGACTGTCTGTGACCGCTGGGTGGAGCTGTCGCACTGTTTGACCTGCAGTGATTTTGACACACAGTGGTTTTATGACGTCATGTTGAGCTCTCTGGACTCTGAGTCCAACTATCTGACCTCAGAGCTGTGAAGGCTTTCCCTGCACCAACTGTTCATACTCTGTGACATGGTGTCTGCGTTACTGCTGCACATTAAGATTCATCCTCAGGAAAATACAGCTGCTGTCCTGAAAATTGCTTCAAGACAGAAATTACACATTTTTAGGAAATCCCTCACAGTGGTTTTATTATTTTAGCCTTTGTAAAGATTTTGAGAAAAATAAATCAGGGGTCCAACACTCAGTGGCGTAAGGAAGGTACAGCAGGCCCCAGTGCATGCTATGGTGTATCGTCAGCGACATCGACATACATACCCAGCCATCATCACTGCATATCTGACAAATAGCAAAGTAATGAATCATTTCATTGAATAGTTTCATAGTATATTTATAGATTTTATAGCTTACATAGAAAAAGCATGTAAGTTTGTCTTAGATAGCCATGGACCTTTAAAAAAAATAAAAAAAAATAAAAATGAAAACCATGATGCAGATTGACTTTTTGAGGACATACAGCAAATGGCACCGTTATTATTCTTTTTTTAATCATTTATCTTTGAGTAAGTCCAAGCTGGTAATATGAATCACTTGCAAGAGCTCTCTCCACGGGCCCCTCCACCCCAGGGGCCCCATTCTATATTCATATTCCACACATTTACATGGACAAAATTTCCAAACTTTTCCATGACTCTTCAAGGACCCATAATATTTTTTCCCATACTGTCATTTCAGCCAGCAGATGGAGGGAGAGACGAGAGAAAATGCACTTGTTGGTAAACAAACGTCACACATGGACGCTACTTTACGCTACTTTATGTCAACAGCGTTCAGAAAATTAATTTGCTGTTATGTTACGTTGCGCTTATTTCGTGGCTTTTCCAGGTTTTCCATGACTCTGGAAACCCCGGGCAATACACACATGAAAAGAGCCATTCAGTAATTTTAAATTGCAGCCCAACTCGTGTGCAGTGTTGGGAGTGACTAGTTACATGTAATTAAATTACAAAATAAATGTAACTATAATCAGTTAGGCCTACAGTTACCTATCAAAATGTTGGTGATTACAAAAGCATTACATCTGAATTATTTTCACTAAAAAGTTTATATGTAGAATAAAACTGATTCTGTTGCTTTGCATCGTTTCACGTTGCAGGAATGTCTTATTTTGGTACAGCCTATTTCCGGACCAACTTTAAGGCCCGGTTTAAAACATTTGTCAGAAAAGTAATCCAAAATCAAATTTAATAAGTTACATTACTTTGATTAAGTAATTTAAGTAGTTGTGAATTACATTTTTAACGGGGTAACCTTATTACATTTCAAAAATAACCTTTCTTTGTGATTTCCGGTGATGCTCATATTGTTTATATGTGATTGCGCCTTATTTGCGCTGTAACTGTTATCCAGTTTTTATATTTTGCACCTGCTGTTAGGTTATTTTAGCCTTCTGTATGTTGCACTCTGTTTTGCCAATACTGCACATGAATTTCCCTCAGGATGAATGAAGTTCTACTTTAGGGACTGTTCTTTACTCATCAGAAGAGGAGGGTGGCTGGGGCGTGATTTTATTTCCTTTTTCTTTTTAATTTCATTTTGACCCTCCCCGATGCTGCAAATATTTTTTCTTGAGCCTCCCTGAGTGTCTGAGGAAAAATACACAAGCCTCCAGCATACATTAATTATTAGATTTTTAAAACGTAACCTTTGATGTTTGAAAGTTAAAAGTTGAAAGCAAAATCCTGGAGTTGAAAAAAGCCTCGGTTTTCCACTCTTGTTGTGCACGCTGGTGAGTTTCCGCGTTTCATTTTTTGAGTCGTAGAATAAAATGTATTCAAAATATCACTATTTTCAGCTCAGATGTGATTCAGAATTCAACAATGTGACTAAATAATAACGGCAACCAGCTGCGCATCATGCTGACGTGAAAAAAACGCTTTTGTCGTCGTTGGTGTCTTACGCTGAGGGCACTGACCAAGTGCCAGATTTCAACAACTTTGGAGTCAGACCTGGTTGAAAAGAGAGGTGGTTTAGGTTAGGGTAAAGGAAAGGCTACATTAGTTACTTATGCTAATGCTAAGTTAGCGATTAACCAACGTTAGCTATGCAGTGTACGTTAAAGAGAGGTGGTGAAGGTCAAGGAGAATATATTATCAAATATATACATTCCCTTAGTTAATTCTAAGATAAGGGTAATGGGAAGGGATATATCTCATTACCTTTAAAGTGAATTACGTCTTCATGTATTGTGAATTATAAAGCTGGGGGTTTCAAAGGTATGTTTTTAAAAAAAATTCTGTAGTAAAACATACAAAAATACATCAATTTA
Organism: Epinephelus moara; assembly: GCF_006386435.1. Lineage (NCBI taxonomy): Eukaryota > Metazoa > Chordata > Actinopteri > Perciformes > Serranidae > Epinephelus > Epinephelus moara. The sequence goes on along the minus strand of NC_065524.1, from coordinate 37,618,722 downwards.
AATATGTTTGCTGCTCCCCTGAGCCACAATAAAAAAAGGTTACTCCCCACTGCTTAAAAGAAAAAATGACATGCCTCCAACTTGTTGCCCCACCCCTTCCCCCTCATAAGTAACGAACAGTCCCTTATCTTTTCATCCCTCCTGTTTTCATTAAGACATTACTGCAGTCTGAGGTTTGTGTGTATACTTCCACTTTTTGTTTCCTCTTCAAAATAAAACTCTCTCTGTCTCCTGACATCCCAACATTCAAGAATCAACATACCTCTGTGAAACTACGTAGAGAAACAATCCGTTATTGTTATCTCTTCTACTCATAGTATTTGAAAATGAGCCCTTTTATCTGTAAGACGAGAAAATGAAAACTGCAAATATTCAACGAAGACAAAATTTGAAATAATAAGTTGGAATAAAAAATAATTTGTAAAACAGCAACATAATGCAAAAACACATAACTAGCCTGCTGCTGTCATTCAGAAATCCCTCTCTCTTTCACCGCTGATTAAGTGTGACATAAATTATGGAGTTTTCACATAAATGTAGACATTAAAATGCAGCCAACACGTCTTCCTGCTCGTATTCTCACAGAGCTGCATGGCCATAAAAGGACAAATCATAAATCACAAACAAAAACAAAGAAGATATATCACCAGCACCAGGACCCGGGTTTGTATTATGTATCCAGTAATACTTAGAAATATCAGAGAATTCCCTGCTGAGATAAAACTGATAAAAAAACATGTTTCAGATTTCAATACTGGAAGCTTTTTTTATAACCACATATGTACTGTTATAGTTGTATTCAAATGGTGAGTTATACGTTTCGGGACAAGGTGCCAAAAGCAGGATTGAGAGTAAGAGAGAGGGGAGAGCACGTGCATCTTAACATCTGATGACCTGCTCTCTGTTTTCTCTCTATCACAGTCCTTTAAGCTAAAATGGTAGATATGCACAGGTGGATTGTGGTAGTTTACAATAAGATGGCTGCCATCATCGTGAAAATGGAAAAAAGTGAGAACGCGACTGTTTGATGGCAGCTGCACAGAAGGGAGGCACACCGGAGAAGACAGATTGGAACAATATAACCACATTAATGCTTATTCATACAAGCTGTGGAATACAATTAATGATGTGATAATCTGAATTTATTTAAATGACTTGTTGAAATGCACTCAAGATTTTGACCATGGCTTTAAGTCTGGAAATAGTGATTTCAGTTCCAGTGAAATGACGATGATGAGGACTGCTGAGCAGTGACGTACTGCAGCAGTTTTAGTGATGGCAGCCATCTTCTCTTTCTGCAGAGAGAATATAAAGTAGTGGATCTATCTATCTATCTATCTATCTATATATATATATATATATATATATGTATTATTATGACCTCTTTTAAGGGTAAAGATGGTGAATCAGAAAGCTGGAGAGATATTATTTAATATAACCTAATATAATTGAATAATAATAATAACAATAATCATAATAATAATAATAATAATAATAATACTAATAATAATGATAATAATACTAATACATGTGAACAAATGGTCACTATAAAATAATTAGCCTGAATAATTTCGCTGGGAAAGGGTTTAATAGGTATCTAAATTAAATTTTTGAATTTATTAATTGAGTTTATTATATAGATCATCATACATCTCAATTATTGTTTTTTTTTTTTTTTTTTAGTCTTTTTGTTTTGTTTGTTTTACATGTTTAAAATAAAAATCAGTCAATCTCTCGTTTTAATAGGCCTACATATTTATATTTTAAGGTACTCTCCTTGTTATTTATTCAGTTTACAGGGTGGAACTGGAAATGTAAAGGGGAAAAAGAAGCAGAAAATAAACCATGTCTTATTAAGGTTCTGCAAAACAAGATGTGTTCTTATAGGCGACACTATAAAACGTAATGAGCCCTGTTTTCTTTATATCACACGAATGTGTATTTTGGTCCAGGCAGGATCTTATTTTAGGGGATTTGTTTGTCTGGAGCAAAAATGTTCCGTTTTTAGAGGTTTAAGTTGTTCTGATGTTTGGAAATTGAGTTATTTTGGTTCAGGTAAAGTTCTGGTTTCCTTCATTGTAAAAAAGTAGTAGTCAATAGTAAAAACAAAATGCAACAGAACTGCACAGACTGGACCAGAGGCCTTGAAAAAATGAGTTAAGGCTGGATTCACCAAGCTTCGCGCGCGTGTTTATGTGTGGTGTGTGGTGTGTGTGTGAGAGTGTTTGCTTATTTGGAAATGCAGCTTTCTCTTGAGTGCAGCTGCCACAAATTCCACTTTCTGTCTGCACGATTTACACACACAGGTCATAAAAGCCGTTTTACGAGCCGACACCGGCCGCCATTGGCCGCCAACGGTCATGTGTGCGCGTGCAGTGCGTACCCTCAAGGGCAGCCTCTTTACCTCGCGCGCTCTCGGTCGCCCAGAGCTGCTCCTCGACATCCGCGCGCCTCCATGGACGCTTTCTCTCTAGTTTTTATTGTAATGTTTTTACCTCTCTGTAGCAAGTGGAACCAGCTCTGTCTGATTTATTCGTTAAATGCTGCGTTTTCACGTTGAAACGTGCAAAACAATGTGTTGTTTACACACATTAGATACAACAACGTTTATTACCAATCGAAAAAACCGGGCTGCTCACAGGCGGAGGAAGATGAGTACGTAGATTTTTCTTTTGCATGTTTCCTGTCTTGTTTTAACTCTCTGGGCCATCTCTTCCTAACTCCTCGGTCTAAATGCATCTTCACTAATTTCTGACTCAATGTTTGTTTGTTTCTGCTTTGGTATTTTAATTTGTTTGTTGTGTTGGTCTCAGGATGCTGCAGAGGAAAATGGAGTCCAGCAGGAAGCTGCCATCAGGTACCAGCTCTGAGCTCTGACGTCTGAAATGCAGCTGAGGTGTGAAAACGAACAGACACCCAATCATTGCTCCACTATGCATGTGAGTGTTTGATTCAGTAATACAGCTTTTATGTTCTGCTGCAGATTGTTATGTGTGTTGCGTCATAGATATAATTAAGAAGGCTTTAACTGGACTGCAGGACATTACAGAGTATGTGAATTAGTGTGACACACCAGGCTGGACTGTGTCTGCAGTCAAATGTGTCTTTTCAGCTGCACATCCAACTAAAATTTGGTGCATGTGAGCATAATTCATACATGAATAGACTGCATAAACAGGTCTGCACAGGTCTCTTTCCAAATGCTCCAACTAAGTCAAGCAGCTACTGGGTTTACAGAGGAACACAAGAGGGAACATCAGCATCCTTTGTGATTCATTTTGTGCAGTAACACAGTTGTATTTGGTGACAATCACCAGGCCTGATGCAGAAAACTTTAACTTCTATGTGCACTGAGGTCTGTGCAAACTAACAGATACTTCAGTGGGGTGAGATGCACACATGCAGGCTGCACATGCATTCAAGGGGAATATTACCAGAGATTGTGTAAGGACGTCTGATGCCAATGCAGGAACTGTTTGTCAAAATGCAGCTTTAGCAATATGGTTTAAAATGCACATGTGAAATTGAGTGTTTTCATATCTCAAAGTGGCTTCATGTTTGTCCTTCAGCTAAAAAACAAAAATGATAGTTTTCATCTCAAACTAAAAAAGGCAAGAAAATGTCTACATTTTACATTTTAGCCTTCTCCTCTTTGTCTATGTGTCTTCATGTCTTTTACATTGAACCCTCGCTGTGAAAGAAACTGAATTTCTCCTCCATAAAACGCACCCGGACAGATGGACAGAAAGAGACAGAAGGAATCCCTTCCTGCGTGTTTTTGTTTTCATTGATGTTCTGTTTTTTACGAGGGCAGCCTGAGTGTCAGAGACACAAAGAGACAGTATTTTCTCCCTCTTTTTGAATTTTACATCTTTTTTTTTCCTCCTCATGAGGGCAGCAGGCGGGGTGTGAGAGATAGAGGGAAACAAAGACAGTATTTCACTGGTGCTGCTCAGTCAAGCTCAGCTGGCACTCAGTATTTACAACCTACTGCAATGCAGCAGGCAGTGTGTGTGTGTGTGTGTGTGTGTGTGTGTGTGTGTGTGTGTGTCAGAGAGAGAGAGAAACAAAGAGACAAAAGGAGATAGGGAAGACAGTGATGCAGAGAGTGAGACAAACATTAAATTAAAGGCTGAGACGGACAGAGAGACAGAAGAAGGACAGACAGACACAGAGCCTGAGAGAGAGACGGTTAGAGACGTGTTTGTGTCCTCTGTCAGTGTTTTACAAAACATGTCTGTCTCTTATGTTGTCTGTGTTTTATGTGCACCGTTTTTTTAAATTAAAAAGAGAGGTCAGACAGAAAAAATTGACAGAAATAAAACACGTGCAGGTGAGGTAGCAACTCACCATAAAGCCTCACCTTGAAGAGAGAGAACTATAATAAATAAATAAATAAATAATCTAATAAATAAATAAATAACTGATCTGTCTGTCCCTGCAGGATGGTGCAAAGACTTCAGATTCAGCTGCACATTTACAAAGATGAAACTCACCTGCAGGTTTGTCCTGATTGAGATTGATTCAGTGGTTTTACTAAACAAAGCTTAGAATTACGGAAGCATATTGATGCCACGCCACAATAAATAAATAAATTTAAAAAATGAGGTAATAACATGAAAAGTGTCTCGTTATAACCAGATGTTTCACAAAAAGTTTTTTTTGTTAAAAAAAACAAAAACAAAAACTAACTAACTATGATATTTTTTCCTGGCCTGGCAGTTCTATGCTACTGTAGATATTTAATACTGAGTATTACTTTTAATTTTAATAAAATGACCTCTCTGTCATGGCCTGTCTTTGACATTTATCATACGATTTTTACATCATAAGAGGCTCATCCTTTTGCATTTTACAAATAACATATTTCCTTTTGTTTCTTTTTATTGTTTCCAGAACTGATACTGTTTGAGCAGTTTTTCTGAAGTAAAGCAGCTGAGCATCGCCATCTGACACAGGTAACAAAAATTAAACAAACAAAAAGAAATCATATAAGCAAACTAAAAACCCAAAGCTATTTAATTATTTTTTAAGAAATATTCAAATTGGCAATGACGGTTTTCTTCTATTGTCACTTGATATTTTAAGTCAAGTCAAACTTTATCTGTAGAGGACTTTTAAAAACATCTGCAGTTGACCAAAGTGCTGAACAGTCACAAAATATAAAAGCAGGTAAGTACAGAATCAAACATCAAATGGGACATGAAAGTAAATAAACATAATGAGCAAACTGCAGCACAACAGGAGATGAAATAAATTTAAGCTTTCAGGCTCAATCAATCATACGCCAACAAGAAGAGGCAGGTTTTCAGTAGCAACTTAAAAGTTTCTAATGTCGGAGCAGTTTTCATTTGTTTAGGTAAGCATGTTCCAGAGTGTAGGGGCAGACACGCAAAATCCAAGAGCATCTGATCGCTCGATCTCAGTGCTCTCACTGGAGTATGAAGATACAGAAGTTCTGCTAGATAAGGTGGCACCAGACCATTTAAAACCTTTAAAACCAGCGATACAATTTTAAAATCAATCCTGAAATGGACAGGAAACCAGTGGAGGGAGGCCAATACTGGTGTTATATGGTCCTGTTTTCTTTTTCCAGTTTGAAGTAAGTTGATTAATAAATAAATATATCGGGACATCATCTGCAAAAGCAGAGAAATGGAGAGAAGAGGATAGGGCCCAAAATGGAGCCTTGAGGAACCCCACAAGTAAGTGGGGCCACTGTTTGGGAGTGCTCACTGCAACCCAGTCTCACTCTTAAGTGAGACTGGGTTGGGCATCAGACATTGACAAAAAAAGCTGTCCTTTTGCATTGGCGTCATCTGCAGCTGGTTGCCATTATTTTGTTATGGCGTCTAAAAACTACCGACTTAATGTAACCAGGTGAAGGGAAAAAAAACATCAATTTGCAGTTTTGTATCGAAGTAGTGCATTTATTTTGAAAGAGACTGTATGCAAACTGTACATTTCCTGTTAAAACAGAAGTGTATTTTGAAATCAGACAATGCATGTAACAGGCTGAAGTTGACACGGCGTCCCAGAACATCAACAACCAATGCGCCCAGGGTTTAGTTTAGTTTAGTTTATTTAGTTCATAAAGGACAATATGCACTTACATTAAGGGTACCTTGAACATTGTATCTCGATATTTAAAGACTACAACCAAACGTCGAACTGCGATGAGGCCGGAGTGAGAATGTGTTGCATATACAGTGAGAGGAGGCAAGGGCCCAAAATGGAGCCTTGTGGAACCCCAAAGTAAGTGGGGCCACTGTTTTCACTGAGGCAAATAGAGAAGCTCCGATCAGTGACGTTTAGCTGGAACCATTTGAGGGCTGTACCTTTAATACTCACACAATGTTCCAGGCATGAAAAAAAGAATGCTGTGCTTCATAGTGTCGAAGGAAACGGTCAGGTCTAACAGCACCAGGACAGCAGAGCTGCCTGAGTCAACAGCTAAAAGATCATTAAAAACTCTTAAAGGCTGAAAGGTTTTATACATACATTAGTCATTTAAAAAATGTTTGCAACTGAATAAACTAAATAACTACTTCTTCCAAAACTTTGGACAAAAAAAGGCTTGTAAATAGGTCTGAAGTTGGAGAGAACAGAAGGGTCCAGATTTTGATTTTTTAGAAATGGCTTTTTGTTTTTACTTAATTACACAAACTGTGTGAGGTATAAGGAATAAGTTGTGTCACATGATATAATCTATGTGGTTTTGAATTTGAAGTGGTGGCCAGACTGTTCATTCATCCTATTTTACATCTGTATGCCATTTTATGGGTGCTATTGTCATCATGAGCCACCAGGGGGCGGTGACTGTCAGGGAATGCGTGACTCACAGTGCAGCATGCTTCTAGAAAGGGCTCGAAATGCAAAAACAGCCTATTTATTTAAATACTATACATAAAAATGTTTTTCAAACTTGCATCATAGACGCTTATCTGCACAATAACACACACACTAAATTAATTTCAATATTACCGATCTACTTGCTGCTCCTCGTTCAAATGCTGCCACATCTTCCTCGTATATGATCAACATCATAATAAGCAGCCACAATGGTGTTGATCTGCCGCTGCATCCTGCAGGAGCTCCACACGCACCGGAGATGGTGCTGTTGCGTATCATTTAAACACTAGAGGGCGCTACAGATTCAAGAATGACGCATTCTCCAGCAGCATCAGTATTCTGGCTTCAGACTCCAGTATAACGTCACCATCTTCCCACTCGCCCTCCTGTTCATTCAGCTTGGAGGTCATGAGAATCCTCTTCTCCCAGTTACCATGAATGCACCTCGATCAGTGCGACTTGATCCGCTCTCCTGTGTCGGGACATTTCTGTTTGGTCTGGACGGGATTTTATGCTCCAGCTGCTCAGAGGGCGTTATTAGGCAGGACGCCAAGCCGAGGCGCCATAAATCACAGATCCAAGTGGGTTTAAAAAAACAGCCGTGACACTTTAGGAATTAAAGGAAAGATAGAGAAAAAGATAATTTTACACTTCGTGGACACTGCGCAATTGTGCACTGGCGCCATCCAGCTCAGACTGTGCGTCATTATTAATCTGTTGTGTGGCTGCTGAGCATGTTGGAGATGTTTCCAGCATTTCTGAAAACGACACTAATAAATCAAAACCAAAAACCCAAATTACATGTTTTGCTGCACATGATCAAACATGTGAAATGTGCCTTGTTCAGATATTTTATCCTGCAGACATATGGCTGAATGAATGCGCCTTGATAAAGTTCAATTCCAAACGTTTTTATTATTATTATTATTATTGTGCCTGTTATAATTAACTTATCGTCATGTAAGTCTGTTTTTAAAAGCAGTTTTTATGCAACTTGTGGTTTAATGAATTGTTTTGACACTCGAGCAGCCGCAGAGCTGCTGAGGACACACACACGGCCACACACACACACACACACACACACACACACACACACACACACACACACACACACACACACAGGGACCCGCGGAGTGTTTTCACAGAGCCACTTTATGGTTTTATTGCTCCCCATTTACGGAAATCAAAGCAGGAAACAAATGCTCCAAACAGCATTCCAGAAACATCCGGAAAAATGCAAACAGCGTTTAGTCTCTGCTGGTTGTGGAGGAAAGGACTGCAGTGCGAAACCACACGGGGGGCTCGGCAGGGTGACAGCATTTTACGCACAAGAAATATCAGATTTACGCACGGATTTTTACAACATTCACAATGTCCAACACTATTTTGTGGAGGAAAATGTGCAGCCTTTAATTATTATGGCAACGAAAAAGCTCAGATTAGTATAAAAAGGGCAAATTATTTCACTCAAACACCAGAAACAAAAAGAAAAAAATAATTTCTTTAAAAAAAAAGTCAAAAATAGAATAAAAACAGAATTTAAAAAGAGGGAAAACACATTGCAGCTACTCAAATCACCCTGTAAATTATGCTGACCACAACAGGCGTTATATTTTAAACTCCAATCGCATCAAACCGCAAAGATTAAAGCATTTTTCCTTTGGCGCCATTATCGAATAAAGCAGCTCTCGGTGCAGGGCCTAATAATTTATGAACCCGAGTGGGAGCAGCAAAAGAAAAAAAAAAAAAAGCAGAGCACGTGACGGTAATAAAGTGTGTTTTATTGCCGGCCGTTTGACAAGCCCCAAAATATAACTCAGAGAAAATAGCCGACAGGCGGCCAGATGGGATTGGTAGCCGATATTTGTCCGAAATCAACAGAATGCTCTTTGTGTCGCAGAGAGCAGAAACAGCGGACACGGCTCCGATAATCTGCTTCGATCCGCTCCAACGGGATTTTACTGTAACTCACGGCCGTGTTTTAACGCGAGAGTAGCGCAGAACAAGTAAGTGTGTCTTGTTTTCATATTTGGCGCAGATATGAAGTTATGACTGTAAGGAGCAGGGGGGCAGAGGTGGTGGTGATGAGAGGGGGGGGGGGGGGGTGTTCCCCCAATTCAAGCTGTGGTCCGAGGAGCACCCAAAGGCCCCTGTGTAGGTGACTGGGGGGGTCCAAAGATCCAAACATCCACCTGTAGTCCGACATTTGATCTAATTAAATCATAGTTTGGGCTGAAAGCGCACTCACAGTCTCACGGACATTAAATTCAAACACTTTCAAGGCCTTGATTTGGTGAAATTCAAGGCGGGGTTCAGGGTAAGACGTGACACTTGGTCACATTAAATGCTTTGATTTCATTTTCTTTTTTAAACCTTAAACCTTTGTTGTTTTATATAAACTATAATTTCAGAAATTGCTGCTGCACCGAAACAACTATTCACCAGAAGACTAAACATGTCAGGGATTTGGGAACTGTTTTATAAGATGCGCTCTCTTTTATTATTTATATAACTTAATGCCCTATACTTGGACTATATTGTATCATTGGCTAGGTTGTAAAATCGTACGTTTTTAATGGTGTATTGTGTTACGTGTGGTGTGTGTGTACCTTTGATGTGTCTGAGGGAAGCCAAATTTCCACTGAGGTGGACAATAAAATTATCTATATCTATTTAACGTCCTAAAAATATCCACTATTGAGGTCAGTCATTGATTTTAACGCGTTTTAAAGGCCTTTTTTGTATCCAAAATGTCCAAGGACTTTCCAGATTTCCCCTGTTTATTTATTTATTTATTTATTTATTAGGGAGGACTGTTGCAGTGACTCAAACAGGCTCTATGTTCAGACCTATTCTATATTTTTAAAGTTAACAGAGGTCTGTGGTTTAACATCGCTTATTTTATAGCAAGTCTTAAACCAGCGTTGGGGAGTAACCAGTTAATTGTAACGTATTGACGTGATTAAACTACAAATAAATGTAACTATAATCAGTTAAAGTTACAGAGAAAAATATATAATTAAATCACAGTTCCTTAATAAAAATATTGGTGATTACACAGGGGTTAAATCTCTTGACAAATATCCAGACAGCGCTGGTCAGCAGAGCTGCTGGGACACATTTGATAGCATCAGTCAGGCACTTGGGTGTTCGTTCAGTTAAAAACATTTGTCAGAAAAGTAATTAAAATAATAACATGTCATAAATTACATCACTGTGATGAAGCCATTTAAATACATTTTTAACAGTCTAACTGATCTCTGACCTGTTACACTTCAAAGTAACCTTCCCATCACTGTCTTTAACATGATAGGACAGATGTGTGCTTGTGTGTGTGCACGATCTCCGCAGCATATGTGTTCCTAAGTGAGCATACAGTCCATCCTTTACTTTGTGAAGCGCCTAAATTCTTCCACATGTCTAGGATTATCAGATTTAGGATTTTGACATCATAATCTGCCGTTCAGAGACGACATATTAATAATAATTCCTATGTTAACCTTTTGAAACCCGAACAAATTGTCTGGATTTCTTTCAAAAACGTCGGAAGAAGCAATGGCCCAAAAATGTGCAAAACAATTAGTAAAAAGAGAAAATTAAAAGTAAGAAAATGAGTTAAAAAAGAAAAACAAGGAGAGAAAGTTAAAAACAAAGACAGAAATTACCGGAAAAAAAGTGTTTAAAAATATTTTTTAAATCCTTGAGAAAAAAAACGAAAGAAAAATCTGTGTCATAATTTTAAAATGTAATAATATATAGTTTTTTGCCATAGCGTTTTCTTTTTCCCCTGGGTTTTTATTTAATTATTTATTTAAAATAATTATCTGAATCTATTAATATTTTGGAATTGTTGGGACATGTCCTACCAAGTTGCTCATCGCCTTTGCCCCTATTTTTTCTTTTGAAAGAAATCGCAAATATTTAATCGAAATTAAAAACTTGTCTGAAAGCAGCACAACAGAAATGATGTCGCTCCAGGTTTCAGAGAATCAAAGTTAAATTGGCGATAGTAGCCACTGAAATTAAGCTTTAATGATATTCTATCGGAAAACACATTTCAGATTTCTCTGCAGGAGTTGTCACTTGAGCACCTTCAGCAGCGACCTGTCGTCAGACTGACTCTGCACAGTGATTCCCTGTCCTGCTCGTGTTGCTGGATGTTTTAAGTGTATATATGTAAACACGGTTTGAGTTATCAGGAGTTATGGCACTTTCTCGACATGCTAAATTTTTACGACTATCTGTGCTGCTCAAACCAAACCTCCTCTCCTCTCCTCCCTCCTCTGCAGCTGTAAACAGGAGCGAGAGGAGAAACTGTACAGCAGCAGTTTATGACCAGGAGGAGAAAATTCTGATTACAGTCACAGCTGGGGGCGCGCGTGACAGACACAAATACACGACATCAGTGACATGAATCTCTGAAACTACCTTTAACCAAATCATGTGCAGGGTCGGAGAGCACATTTGGTGCAGGGGCTGTTTCAGGTGCAGTGGATTGTGCACAAATGTTCTGTAGACTGGCGGTTTCAGCCAGAGGAAGCATTTTGTTAATTCTTATTTTATTATAATGGTCGAAAACATTTTGTATTTAGATAATATTCAGCAACACTTACAGCCTCTGTGATGCAAAGGGTTTTAAACCCAGACTTAGGCCTATTCACAATAATATAGTGATGTTTGAAGCAGGATATTCTAATCTATTTTAATAATAAGTTTACAGTCTACACTATTTTGGAAACATAAATAAATACATAAATAAACCACAGCCTACAATTTCCTTCAGTCGATTATTTAATTTTTTTTAATGTTTTTTTTTTTTTTTTTTTAATTTATCGTCTTTGTCGTGTTATTTAGACTATTTCTTTTTTACCTTCTGGGCCATTAAATCGATCTGAGGCTTATCCCAATTTGCTCATCAATAAACCAATAATTTCCACATATTGCTTTCTGCAGCTGCTGGCATAAAAATATATATAAAATTCTGCAATCTTATATTTTATTCTTCATTTACAGTCATATTTCGAGGCTCCTTCTCGCTCGCACTGGTCAGCCTGAGACGGTGCATGTGTTCCCATGCAGGGCTGGAAGTCGCAGTTAATGTCTAAACCGGGTTAGAGCAGCTCTCAGCTCGGCTTTGACCCGGCAACGGGCCGGGGGCGGAGGGGTGAGCCGGCGGTCAGCCTGTCTAAGATGAAAAAGTGAAACGACCCCGAGAAAGAAAAGCCACTTGTGAATGGCTTTATATGACAGAGAGGCAGAGTTTGTCTAAAAAGACTGATATAAGAAAAGCAGCTGTTATATGAGCTCAGAGGGCTGCGGGAGAAATTAAAATATAATCTGCAAAGTAAAAATCAGGACAGCATGTTCAACAATAGAGGAACTCATGGTGCACAAATGGTGATCAATACTTTGCCAATAATTGAAAAGTGATATATGAGGGGTGATTAAACGGCAGGAATAATTAGTGAAGGGAAAAAATCTATTTAATTAGATTAAATCAGTGGATTATATTTGATAAAAATGGCCATTTTCTCGCACTTTAACCCTTTAATTTCAAACCAGCATTCGCCTTTTCACAACAATAATCCATCCACAGAGAGCTGTGAAACAATGGGCTCGCGACTCCCGCAGGCCGCGTGAACTCTGGATGGTCCCCAGCTCGAGCCCCTGCGTGGCCCTGTCCAGCGCGAGGACTAATGAAACGGTGAACCAGCGGTCAACGATTCTGATTGACCCTCTCGCGACCTGACGGCAGCTAGGCTACATTCTCACAGAAGAATGCTCTTTCAAAAAGCGAAACATCTCCCTGTTGTTGTTGTTGCCTCTAAAAAGGAGTCCGCCAAAGTTCAGAGCTGTGGAGCTCCATTCAGAAGGTGCGAGCTAATGATTCCTGCATTCAACCCCCCCATTCAGCTGCAGAGTTTGGGCTGGAATCAGTGTGAAAAATGAAAAGTTTTAGGTCAAAGTCCTTTTTTAGTGCAGGCGTGGATTAATAGTCCTGAGCTGAATAGATATTGGAGCATTTTGTACTTTTTCATCTGCAGGACAGGAGCTCCAAACTCCTGAAACTGCACCTTCATTACTCAACCGAATCCATTCAAAATGTTAAAAATCAATGTTTAGCTCAGCTGCAAAACTCTTCATGTTTTGTGTTCAAACCAATCTTGCTTGCTGTTTCTCTCACTATGTGCTACCCAAGCTTTTTAGCTTTAACAACAAATGGTTCAGAGCAGAGTTTTCAGCAGCTCCTCACTCAAACAGCCCTGGGAATAAACAGCAGAAATGAGTTCCTGCCGGGATGCAGAAAATTGCCCCAAGGCAAGATCTGGGAACAGACAATCCCTGTGGCAACTTGTTCCAAACATACAGTTAATACACATGAACAACAGCTCCTATTTGCACCAGGAAATGTCAGCTATATATTCCTAATAATATATTACCATGTATGAATAAAGACAAGAGATGTGGGAATGGAAAAATTAAAAAAAAAAAGAGTATGAGCATAAATAAATGGGGTGGGATAGAAACCAGTATATGATAACATTTACCCTTTATCTAATACATACTGACGCAAGACCAGTGAACAAAGAGACAAAAACAACAATATGATATCAGCTATATCTGTGAAATGCCTCTCACCGCCTGATTATAATTCAGACCTTGGATATATAGCCTGCGGCGCTTCCACTGGCCAGCAGACGACAGATGTTGAATCATAAACATCTATAGCGGCTGCGGACCATCATCTGTGTGTTTCAGCAGGATCTAAATGGGAAATTTAAGACCAGCCCTCAGGGCCACGTTCGTTCAAACATTGCAGCCTCCATTTTTAGTCCAATCTGAGGTCCAGGCCAAGTTTGCAAACTGCTATCAGCCAACATCTCCATGCTGGTCACGTTTGCACTGCGGCTGGTAGCTTGTAAACAGGCTGGTGGCTTGTTCAGCAACTTTGGCAGATGACCAACTGTCATTAACCGTAGATAGCTGGTGAAGCTGTGGAAAAGGTGGATGAACCAACTGATCGAGACTCGATTGTTCCTGGTTATTATCAAATGTTTAAAATAACAAAATATACGAGGGCTGTTCAACCACGTGAGGCCATCAGTAACAAACTATAGCCTGTTTTCCGCAGACATTGCACAACACGGCAACTACGAAGTCCCTCCTTTATGCTGCTTTTGCATTTTTGCACAGAACCAAACAACAGCGGCATCATGGCGCTCCACTGTGGGATTTTCAGACTTCCAGGAAAGCCGCTAGCCTTGCAGCAGATTTTTCCCAGAGGCCACTCTCAGTATTGCAGTGACAAAATCCCCTGCGGCTGAAAAATCATTTCCCCATAGACCGCCATAATAAAAGAGACGTCTGTAAAACTGTTGACAGGACACCTACAACTGCCAACAAGACCAATTATGAATCTTTCTATCGTGAATTCTATCGATATATTCTATCGTGTCATCTTGGAGTCTGTTATCTAGTTACTATTAAAGTCTATGCATTTAACATGACAGCATCAGCCTCTAGTGTGACATATAACATACATGTTGGCAGTGCTTTTAAAACACTGTCCCTGTTATATGGCGGCTGATCTCGTCCTCTGCTGGAGGGTAAGGGACTCCTGGACCTCACTGTTTTCCCAATTTGTGGACATTTTCGGCTGCTGTTCTTCCTCTTTGAGTTAGCTGCTAACTGCTATCAGCTACTTATTAAATCTCCTGGGGAAGGCTGCACATAACACACGTCGTCAAAACGTCACACCTGTCCTGCCCATGATCCTGTCCTGCATTCTGTCCCTTTTACACAGATGCTGGTTCTGCACTGTTACTACCTCCGCTGCTGATTTAAAGGCGAGACAACACTGTCCCCCTGCCCTCCCCACGATTTTACCTTTGATAAAGAAAAGCAATGGAATAACGGCACAATATTCCCATCTTGAAGAGGCAGCATCAAGGGCGCTTATATAACATCAGTCAGGTTCCCATTTTGTGAAGAAAATCATTCATTTCCACTGTTTTTACAGTTCTATATGTACTCATGACACTTTTTCCGATCCAGTATAAGCATATATACCTCAGTAAAATAGCCATGGTCACACATACTGATTAGGAATGCTCTTGCAATGCAGAGCTGAACGATGTACGATGATGAAGAGGGTTCAAACATCATGATTTCAGTATTTCTGACACTGCTATGTGGTTTAATTACGACAAATGAGACTGTGGGTGGAAAGAAAACGTATCTAATGGTGTTGTTGATGCAAGTTTTTAAAAGTATTCTTTCTTTAGAGTTTCACTTGTACACCATGTGCCATTATGATAAACTTTTAGCTCCCTCTCCGGTGGAAACGCAGCTCCCCTTCCGGCTATTTACCTCTGTAAATCTCTCTCTCACTGTGCTGCTACGAGACAGATTTCATACAGATATCCCAACCTGATATCCACCATGTTGTTGAGGCTGCCAGTCCTCGAGATAACAGTCTTGCTTGCTTGCAGTAATTACACATATGTATCAGAATTAATGTGGTGTACCTTAATGAGTTATCGATGTCAAAAAGCTACATGCTACAAGCACTGTTAATGGTTTCAATCAATTACACAGTGACACTGATACATCATGTGTTGAATAATGGAAACACCTCTATAAAAAATGAAGGGATGGGTTGAGTTGTGAGTCGAAGCAAATACAATCAAAGGAAAAAATCTCTGTGAGAAGGTGTGAGTGTAAATCTCTGTCAGCAACCAAAAGAAGTCATCAGCGGTGAGCCGTGACGTTAAGCTTCGCCTATATATACCCTGTAGAACCGAATGTGTGTGGAGCTGCCTCAGTCACAGATTGGGTTCTAGGGGAGTCTATGGGTGATGACTAACCATCGATCAAAATCAGAGGGAGGGGAATGAAAAACCGACGACTGTTAACAGTGCTTTTGCTCTGTGGTCCTGCTCTCTTTCACTTTCTACAACTCACACTTTCCTGGAGGCTACGGCTGTCTACACATCGAGCAGCACCAATGGGGTGAACGAGGGGAAGTTAGATTGTCGTGTCATTCTTTGCTATTTGCATCCAAACTGATCACCAGGATGGTTTGGACGAGCAGAGTTACACACAGATGTCATTACACTGTGATTACTGGCAGCGTTTAAGTCCGCTCAGTTGAGTCTTGATTAAGAAAGCTATTTAGCTGCAGCACAAAGCTTAAAGCAATACCTCTCCCCCAAAAGATCATTAGTAGATCAATTACTCAGTTTGGGAAGGAAAGGTTTTTCTTGCGTGCCTTCATGTTGGACAAAGAATCCAAAAAGAGAAAATTCTGGCAGACTGCATTTAACACCAGCTAAACTGTTTCAAAACATCCATTTACAAGCTCTCACACAACTTGTGCAGTATGATCCAAGTCTCATTTATCCAGTTGTCTGTTCGGTCAACCTTATTGCCAATAAAGATTTTGGCAATGTACCATTGTATCATTCATTAAAGGGACACCTCACAGATTTTCAACCGGCTTTGTATTGTAACACTGTGGGTAGTTCATGAACTATGGTAAACGTCCCTGCATCCAACCAGTGCCTAGATCTACCGGCCCCTCTCCCAGCGAAACTCAACCAGATGACATGTTATGCATATTCGGCTGAGTTTCTCTGGCTCTTGGGCTGTTGCTTCTGCATTTTTTTTCGTATTGACCACCATTAGGCCCCCAGAAGGTGCGCCAATTTTACATAGTGGCCAAAAGTGGAACTACACTGTCTGGGTCTGTCATGTCATGCCATGGGGCCCGAAAGACTTCTTCCCATAGACTTGTATTGGGAAAGAGACGTCTGTAAATCAGTGGATACATTTTTTTCAGCTTCACAACCCCTGCAAAATGTTTCGTTTCATTATCAAGCTTTGAGTTGTTCAGTTTGATGACATTTCAAAAGTCTAAGAAGAGCTGCAAGATTAAATCATTTCATCCCCATTCAAGTTTGTGAATTGCTAAACCCGAAGTTAGCTGTCCAGCCAGCGAAAGCCATCTGCACTTGGCTGCCGAAAGTTTAGTGTGCTTGCTCTTTGGGTGCCATAATGCAGAAGATCCAGGTAATTTCAAACCATGGTAATAGAGCTTTTTTGGCCGTGTTTAGCTGTAATAGCAAGAGTTCTCAGAGGCTGAGAAAATCTGAAATCAATTGTTAAAACTAAGCAGTGCTGATCAAATATAAACCAAGATAAGAGTCACTGCATTGCCTTTTTTCTCATCTCAAATGTTTTCAGAAACATGGCTTAGCTTACTGTTTAACTGTAATACAAGATTGTTTGGTACCAGCCAGCCGCCATTGTGTCAAACGGACAAGTTAGCATTATGTCACCCAGCAGCAGGAACATTTATTGGTCTGGTGTGCATTTTGCGTTCTGGTAGTTGTTGGTTCTCTACCTCTTAAGCAAAAGCAAACCATATCCTTTTTCTCTGTTTTCTCTAGTCCTGTAGCACCGATTTAAAAAGTAGCCGCGTCTTTCTACCGCATGAACAGCGCAGTTTACAGCCCAGACTATCTTTACAACGGTAAAATACTTCTCTAACCAAAAAAACCTGCTTGATTATGGTTAGGAAAAGATCATGTTTTGGCTTAAAACATCCAGTTTTACAGGCACAATCCCAGCAGCGATATCTTGGTAAAAAGCTACTGCTTTTTGTGGCACTGCCCCTGCTGGTTAAAACACAACCAGTTTTGCTGTTTGTTGGTCTCATATGGTGGCAGCTTGGCAGGCATCTAAGTCAACATCCTATGACAATGTCAGCTCACATACTTGGTCACTTTAGAAATGCTGATATATGTTTGAAACATGCATTTGCAGGAACATACAGTGCCAACATTTTCTTCTGGTGACTGGGCTGGATCAGTACGTCCCAAACACATGCATTTTGGCTGAAACTTTATTGTTAAAAACACTCCTGCAAAAACAGTGCATTCACTCCTCGTCCATGCATGAGGTGAGTGCAGTGTAAGTGAAAATGCATCTGTTTAGGAAACAGTGAGCATACGACTGGATAAATGAGACTTGGGTTACACTGCGTAGGTTGTAGATGGATATAGTTTTGTGTTGTTAAGTGTGGACCCTTATGACTGCAATTCATCAAGAATTCTTTCTGTGTCTGGATTCTTCATGCGCCATGGAGGCATGCAAGAAAAACAGTTTCCTTCCTGAATTCAACGTAACACAGGTTAAGAAACTGACACGCAAATGATCACTTGGAGGGTGAAGTCTTCCTTTAAACACAGGAATAAGTAAAGGCAACAAGACTTGCTGCCTCAATGATGTGAACATCTGCAGCCCACTACTCATAAAGAAAGGCTGTGTGGAGTATTTCTGAGTATTTTGAAGCTATTTGTTTACACAAAACTTAACACTATATTAACATGTATGCTGACATCCTGACTAACATGCATAAAATCCACCTTTCAGTTTGTTTTCTTTACTACAATATATGATTTAAATTTGTTGGCACACATGCATCCATTTCCCATTTTGTTGTCTACAGATATGTTGCTTTATCTCACCAAATGTCTGAAATTGAAGCTTAAAAATAACCAAGTGGCTGAAAATCCTCCTGTGAAATTCTAACACAAGCAGTTACACCAAATCATGGTGTAGGGGCTTTGCTCAGTGCATCTCAGGAAGCTGCTGAGGCAAGGGACTCCTTCACTGCCCAGATTTGTTTTCACGTTTAAATGCTCTGCCTGTTGGATGGCATTAGTCCACCACTGCCTATAAAACACAAGAAAATATTCAAAGTGACATAAAAGTGAGATTTAGTCACTTTATCACCGTTCTAGTAGCTTATCAGTCATTTTCTATCATCCATTATGAGCCACTCTGAACAGATGACTCATTAGATCAGATATATTAAGCCCATATAATCCTTAGTTCACTTGTACTCTGTCAGCCATGCCAAAACCCTCAAACCATTTACACCCTCCGCATGAGCTCCTTTAATGCCTCAGCCAAGCAAAAACATTTCCTTCCTCCGCTCTTTATTAGAGCATTATTACAGGGCATATTAGGCAGAAGTAATACGACATCGCAGGGCTTATTAAAGAGCTTTTGGCTGAGCATCAGACCTTCAGCGTCCTCAGAGAGCAGCAGCTGCAGCCAAAGGAGAAGTCTTCATGAGATCCTGGAGGATATAACACGGATTTATGATCTGATCCTCACTGCTAATGTGTTTTCTTTAGGACATGGCATTTGTGATTTAGCATGTTGGACTGCGTTTTAGCGCAAGATAAAATATTTACGCATGAGGTGCGCACGGAATAGCTACAAGCTCCCTCATTACGACTTTTCCTCCGTGTGAGGGCTCAAATTTAACATATTTATCTCTTTGGATTTGCGTAATTCGCTTTCATTTTTCAGCCCTGTCGCGTTTCTCTCTCGTTTCAGCGTCATTTTTTAAGCCCGGGAATGTCTTTAAAAAGCCGAGTTGGTGGCGGTGGTGAGCGGGACACCTCGGGCTGACCCCGGCCCGAACAAAGCCAACTACTAGTCACTGTCTGGGAACCTTTTATCTCATTCTTTTATTGGAGGCCTTTCTGACCGGCCATGTTTTGTTGTCCGTCCTTTGACTCGCCACAAGGCCAAATATGGCCCCGCAGCCCCTCAATATGGGCCAGATTAATTTTTCAGCTCCGGCCATCTGTGAGGGGGTAAAAGTCACTCAGCCAAAAGTCATAAATCTACAGTCCGTGCGTTTTCAATAGGTGCTGTGTGTGGGAGGGGGTGGGGAGGGGCAGATAGAGACACAAGATTAGATAGATGGATAGATAGATAGATAGATAGATAGATAGATAGATAGATAGATAGATAGATAGATAGATAGATAGGAATAGCCTAACTAAACATAATTAATTCTTGATGATAATTAGTCTCCATGATGTCTAAAGGATTCTTAACCTTATTCTCAAACATCTATTCTTAAACATTTTCCCCGCCACCAGAGCTTCATTAGTCCTATAATGAACATTTTTTTCCACCAAATTATCCCATTACGTCTGACATAAACAACCCGGAGTGCCCTCTCTCATTGGCTGGCCGCGGGGTCACGTGGCCCGCACGGCCGTCCGTCTATTTGACAGCCGCAGGATGGCTTGATGCCAGAGGGGGAAAAAGAGACACAGAGAGGGGAGAGAAAGAAAAATTAGTATTCTCCTACCAGCCTCGCTATAAATCAATCATGGAGTCCTACGTGGTGAGCTGTAAATATGCTGAGCCGCAGTTCCCGCCTTGTGAAGAAGATTACAGTAATTTTAGTGACCAAGGGGGGTATTACAACAACCCCCAGGACAGTGGTAGTTATGGAGGGGGCTATCAGCCCATGCAGCCCCCTCCGCCTCCATACACACCACAACAAACCGGCTATCACTCTTTGCAGGGGCACCACCGGGAGGATGGAGAGGACCAAGGTGCTGCCTTCCCCGGATACAGGGAGACAGATGGCACCGGGAAGGAGTCGAGGTTCTCCGTGGGTGACCTGCAGTGCCAGGCCTGGATGACCTGCGCAAAGCCCGCTCAGGTGCAGAGGAAAACGGCCTGCCAGGGGAAAGACAAGCCGCCTATTGTTGTCTACCCGTGGATGAAGAAAGTGCACGTCGCTCATGGTAAGATAACCTGGAGATTTTTATCTTTCTCTAATCCACACTTTCATCTCCGCCTCATTTCAGTTCGCCTGGCTCCATGTTTATGTTCTTTCTTTCTTTCTTTCTTTCTTTCTTTCTTTCTAGTGTTTTGTCCATTTGTGAGCACCGCTTTTTTGTTGGTCGAGTTATTTATGATCTTAGTGAGAGTCAGGGAGAATTACAACCGCTATAAAGTTTTATGGCCCCTGCCATGGCGCGCGCGTGTGTTATGTGTGTGTGTGTGTGTGTGTGTGTGCGCGCGCGTGCGTGTTCGTGTACGCACGCGGAATCGTGTGTCTGGTGTGCAGAGCTGCGGCTGAACAAAAAGCTGCGAGTTAAAAGTAAAATAAAAAAATTCTGGAGCTGCTCCCGGCTCAACCACAAATAAAGATCAACCCTAAAAATGACCACATGATAATAACTGCTATAATATTTAAATAAGATTTAAAATACTGGCTAATTTAATCTAATTTATTTTAATATAGTGTGTAAGGTATCGTTTTATATTCTTAGAATAATATATAATAATTATTGGACATAGCAAATGAGTAAAAAAAAATAATGCATACATATAAAATAAAAAATATGATCTTGCTTTAATTCTCTCTCCCTTTATTTTATTTATTTTTTATTGTGATAATAATCATTATTTTCTCACAGTAAATCCGAACCACGTGGGCCCGGAGCCGAAGCGACTACGGACGGCCTACACGCGCCAGCAGGTTCTGGAGCTCGAGAAGGAGTTCCACTTCAGCCGCTACCTCACGCGCCGCCGCCGCGTCGAGGTGGCCCACACGCTCTGCCTGTCCGAGCGGCAGGTGAAGGTGTGGTTCCAGAACCGGCGCATGCGCTGGAAGAAAGATAACAAGCTACCCAACACCAAAGGACGGAGCAAAAACAAGAAGGCAACGGACAACAACAACAACAACAACAACAACAACAGCGGCAGCACCAATGTGAAGGCGCTGATAACCGTCTGAACACATGACGCGGAGCTTGGCCGTCACAGGCAGCCATGTTGGCACCTTCACTCTCCAAAACTGATGATGCTAAATTGATCCAGGGTGACTGAAACTATTCTGCTTTAAAAATACAGGCTTTCCATCTTTGTGCCAAAATAAGGCCTCAGAAAATCCAGAATGTATTTTGCCTTATTTTTTAACCTCAAGTGTTTTTAAGTATTTCTGTTGTGAGGTTGAAACCAATTTTAGTCCGATATTTAATTCATGAATGATTGTTTTGAGATGATCTGACATCTCTCTGGAGGTTTCATATTTAGACATCCGATATTACAGGCGCACTAGCTCGGTGCCTGTTGGTTGGAGAGTGTCCTTTGGAGAAAACAGGGTTTGATTTCTACAGGGTAAACATAATACAGGGTTTTTAGAATACTACCTAAAACATAAAATAGCCTAACTTATGAATACGCACATTACCAAATGTTGTTTCCACATACTGGCGCTTAAAGGGGCAAAACAGAAACACCACAAACGCCAAATTGCTCGGCGGGTGACGCGCAGAATAATTGGGCTTTTATTTTGTACATAGAGGAGCATCCCAAAACAATGCATATTTAGTAGGATGAGTAGCCATACCGTGCAGTTTTCTTTACTCCAAAGTTGATCATTTAGGGGGGAAGTGAAACATTTTTACGCACGGGGAAATAAACAGCCAAATTGGAGGTACAGGTTTTTAATGCACGACGCTGACTGTAAATCCAACGTGTTCTCTCAGGGTTACAGGGTTTTAACGAACAGAACTTTCTGATTGTTGGTTTAGCACCAAGAGGTTTAAAATAACCCTCTCCGAAACAGTATTTTGTTGCATTCAAATAAAAATGTTCTCTTTTTTAATTCCAGTTTATATGCTATTGATTCCTATTATAGCCTACGCCAGTACTTATTTTTATTTGTATTATTTAGAAGCATATTTTATTCAATGTAGCAAATATCTCTGTTCTTTTTGTCTTTTTGTATGTGTTCATCTTTGGGAGAAAACAAGAAGAAAAAAACTCTTTTATATGTGGAAATGTTTTGATAAAACACTTAGATGATAAAAAATAAAAATAAAAAATAAATGTTTCAAACTGCAAAACTGCGAGTGATTTTTTTCATCTCACACACACACACACACACACACACACACACACACACACACACACACACACACACACAACACACACACACACACACACACACACACACACACACACACACACACAATCTGCCTGTGTTGTGACCGTATTTAAGTGGAGGATGGATGACTTTCCATGCTGGAGGCTGACGAGTTGGTGAGAGGGGGATCTACGGAAGTGACGTAGTACTACCTCAAACATGACGTGTCTAATAAATGAGAGACGAATTCATTGGCTCAAACAAAGAACCAAACAACTGCGCACAAACATAAAAAAAATCTCTGTCAACACATCAACATATGTAGGAAAAACAAAGACATTTAAACTTTAAGTTAAAACGATGCTCTGTAACATAGACGATCTTTGTTACGCGCATAATTTAACGGAGCGTCAAACCTCTCGAGGTGGGCAAGATACATTTAGAGTCCGTGATGTCTCAACTGGGAAGCTTTTCAAATGTGGGGATCTTTCCCATGTGGGAGGATTTAAATGTGCTCCGCATTATTCCGCGGATACACGGTGATCCTGAACGTTTAATCATTAGAGCGACAGTTTGCCGTCTAAAGACAAGAGATA
Source organism: Epinephelus moara (assembly GCF_006386435.1). NCBI lineage: Eukaryota > Metazoa > Chordata > Actinopteri > Perciformes > Serranidae > Epinephelus > Epinephelus moara. The sequence continues at coordinate 37,595,517 of NC_065524.1, read as the reverse complement.
TAGTAGTTTAAAATGCGTGGCTTTACACACGGCAGGCACATATTGTAGCGCTGCATACACGATATCAGCGTCTCTGTATGTTTAAAACGTATTCGCAGTGATTTGGAGGATCTTATACATGATCTCGTGTCTTATATGCGCCTTTTACGCATTGTTTACGCACGGCGCAGGGCTGCTTGAGGTGAAAGAAAACATCTATCTGTGTGTATTCCCTGTATGTATGTGTGTGTGTGTGTGTGTGTGTGTGGTGGGATGCGAGGGAAATGAGCGCCCACAGCCATTAATTGGTGGCATCCGGTCGAGACGCAGTTAAATGTGCAGGAAAGGCACGACGGGGCCGACACGGGGCCAACATGGCACATCTATCACAAGCTGCAGATCCAGCACAGAGCGGAGCAGCCAGGCCAACACAGGTCCAAATATCCCCTCACAAAAAGCATGTGTGCAGCTCGAGACAGCAGCCAAAGACACCTGAGGGATACTTTACTTGTTCCGCTCTGCTGTGGGAAATTCACTGAACCTCCACAGACCTGGCAACAATTACACGGGCCCCACGCTGCGTGCACATTAGCTCATGATATATTTTGTGTTTTGTAAAACTTTACAGAAACCGTAAAAACAAATCAGCATGTTCTTACTGGCAATATGGGAATCTGATTAACATTTAATGGAGAAATAAACCTGCATGTGTGGAGACTGTCAGAGCGCAGAGCAGGCTGTATTTCATATTAATATTATTCAAACAGAATATATCATCCCATTAATTGTATGCGCTGCATTGTCTCTGTATTGTAAACACATCTGATCATATTTTGCAATGGTCCGGGATTTATGTGTTTGCGCTTGGTGGACGCTGGCTGCTGTGAATCACACCGACCTGCCTTTGTTTCTGCAGCCTGACTGTGGTGAAGCAGGGACGCCCCCGGCTGGTTGTGCCAAGTACTGCAGCCTGGAAGAGATGTAAACAAAGACAATCCCATCATAAGAAGACAGCATCATTGGTACCCTCAGTAAAGCAGTTAATAGGACCGTTCTCCTCTAATTATCAACTGAGACACACAGCTCTTTTTAATGTTCCTACAGTCTCTAAGTTATTAGCTAATAAGGCCTTTATATTTGGAATAATCTGCTTGTTAATATTTGATCCATATCTTCTTCCCACTTGTCCAAAAACACACTTGTCTTCTTTTTATACCATCAGTTGTACATGTCCATAATAACATCTCAATAATGCTGTCTAATTATGTTTTTATTATTTAATGCCATCATGGACACTAGCACTTTTCTATAACCTATAACTGAATGACCCATTGCTTGGAGTGTAGTCTCCTGATTTTGTATGTCTTATTACTTGATATTTATTCATTAAATTTTGGTCTCTGTTTTTGTCATATTTGGTATTGTTCAATCATCATGTTACTTCTGTTGTCTTGTTAAATGCAGTATCTAATTGTGCTCATATTGTATTATTTTTGTTGAGGACCGTCTTGAAAACAAGATGGCATCTTGAGGGGTTATTCCTGATATAGAGTTTCCATAAAATATTTTAGACTAGGGTCAGATCCACGGTTGGAAATTAACCTTTTTGTCCACTTGCCACTGTAGCTGAGGGCCAAAAATCTCAACTCCAGTGGCACTTCCACCCACCAAAAAATCCAGATTTATTTGATTCATAGCCTGTTTATATAACATCTTAGTCTTAAAAAATGTGGTGAAAATAAATGTATTTTATGGCTATCAGTTAAGAATTTTTGTCTCCCCAAAATACAGGGTAATGTATTGGACTCCATTTTGTGGTGTTTCTGTTTGATCCACCTGCATACACTGTCACCACCCTACCGACTGTCCATGTCTTTGGAACCAAAGCAGATGTTGCAGTTGAATGTCTCAGGTCACAACATGGCTGAAAAGGCAGTGCCTCCAGCTGAACATATCTAAAACAGTTGGCATGTTTTTCTGCAAAACCAACAGACCTGGTAGTGATCCAGGTGAACAACTGCAGCTTGTGAGTGAAGTCAAATATCTTGTGGTCAATCGACTGTGACCTTTCATGTCACATGTCAAGAAAACCTGAAAAATGGTGCAATTCAATCTTGCAAATTTTCAGTTAATTAGAAATGACATGTCTACAGAGGCTGCCGAGATGTTTCTATACCCTGTGATTTTCACTCATCTGAATAATTGTTTAACAAGCTGGTCACAAGCTGATCATAGCATGTTGAAACCACTTGAATCATTATACAAACAAGCACTCAAAACACTAGACAAAAAAGACAAAGCACTTCCATCACTGCCCAATTCTAAAAAAAATATTAGATTTTAAGCTGTGATGACTTTAAAAAATATGCAAACCTGTGTTTGATATACAGAGTCTCCCATAACTTAGCTCCACCACCACTTGTAGCATATATTAACAGAAGAACAAACATTAATTGCCCATGAGAGGAGATTGGACGATTCCATTGTGGAAAAGTGCCTTTAGCCTGTCAGCCTGAGTCTGCCAGAGGTTCAAAAGAGTTGAATGGAATTCCAATTTATATCAGAAAACTTAACATTAATAGATCTTTTGGTAATCACTTCAAACAATGAGTGTTTAATACAGACACATAAATACTAAACTCTTTTCTGCTGCTGTTTAGTTTGCAGTGTTGTTCTTTATATGTTACTACCTCTAGTCGTTTTAAACATTGTATGTCCTTTTCCAGTTTTTAAATTATGTGTGTTGTTTTTGTTGATGTGTACAAATAAGTCTTTTTCTGTGCTTTGTTGCATTTTAGGTAGCCTTGTGTAACATCTTGGCCAAAGCACTACAGATGAAAATTCTGTCATTTTATATCATGCATATTTACAATTTGCACTGTTCATTCTTACATAAACTAAACTGAAATACATAATCATGACAGAGACTCACACACACAGCAGACTGATGTCCTTTCCAACTCGGGCGTAAAGCGGAACAAAACATCAGGGCTACATTTCCTCCTCGGGACTTTAATCGCGGGCGGACCAGTCTGTGACAGCAGAACAAGCACTTGCCCTTAAACTTGCATGCAGAGGAATTGACCTCGTCTCTCACTGTGATTATTATCATTTAGCAATACGGATATTACAGCATCACAATGTCTCTTGCGGCAGAGGCTTTCGTGTCGCAGATGGCAGGTAATGTGTTGTCTTAGTGCTTCTGTTACAGTTCATTAACATAGCTTTAGCTAGCTAACATCAGCTAATGTGTACAGCCATGTAACGTTAGCCATTTGCTAACATTAGCCAATAGAAGTAGCCGCAGCCGTTTAACGTAGCAGTACTGCTCAGTCATAAGTGTAACGGTGGCTGTGTGTGTCCACCTTTATCTGTTTCTGTAGCAAGGACTAGCTTGGTTAGCCGAGCTCTCAAACAGGGCTGTCAGCTACATGTCGTAGATGGCTAGCTGAATGTAGCGACATCTTTACAAATATAACGCTAATAATGTTGTTTTTAGGATTGATGTTAGGAATACAGACCCAGAATTGGACGGTGAATTGAAGCAGAAAGAGTTCAGGAGGATTCACGTCGATGACAGCCGTGTTTCGAGTTACAAAAACACGTCTTACTTTAACGAAGTGCCGCTAAATTATATTAAATTCAACCGCTGAAGTAAAATCCAAGATGGCGACGAATGCCTTCTTCTGTGAATCTGAAGTGCTGCTCGGCGCTGCTTAGCGCAGTGCTGCCACTGGTGGCCGGAAATTGTACTGCAGCAATAATAATGTAAAACTGCATCCTGTTTATAAAAATGAACGAAGCGTCTTCACTGTACAAAAATTAAGACTTTGAATCAAAGTTTGGAGTGTTTAAAATAAACCTAATTAGAGCCTTTACGTCACAAATGGATGCAATATGCTTTCACACCCCCACAAAAAAAAAGAAATTTGAATTTAATTTTTTGTTAAAATGTGACTTTGAAATTAGAAATTGTAATTCGTTACAGTCCCCAATAGAAAATTCTAAGTACATAAGTGTATATAATAGGTGTATATAATTATAAAGTAAAGAAATAAAAAGAAATAGAAATGTGCATTATGCTACATTTAACACTAGTACTTCAGATATTAATAAAAATATGTTAACTGGGCTGAGTCTGCAAGTGTGTAAAAATATAAAAACATATGCATTGTGCTACAATAAACTATATAAACCATTTTTTTACATGAATATAATAACATAAAATATACAAAAAATGTTATAAAATAATATTTACAGCTATTTTCACCATTTACATGTATAACTGTGCTATTTATATTTGTATTTAAGTATGTATCACATGTTTTAATTTATTGTAAATTATAGCCTTGCCGTTTTTATTTTTTATTTTTATTTTTTGGTGAATATGACAGACTGTTGTAGTGTCACCTCGAGCCACCAGCGGCAGCAGTGAGCACAGCGCTACTGAGCAGCACTGCATTTAGGGAGGGAAGAAAGGACGCGCCATCTTGGATTTTACTCGGTTCTACAGCGTTAAATTAAATTTACTGACACACCATCGGCGTAAATGTTGTTTTTCTCACTTTATCAGTGGCTTGCATTCATGTGAACCCCCCTGAACTGTTGCTGAGAAGTTAAACTTTTTTCTGAAGTGTTTTAATTCTCAACATTTGTGTAATTAGCACGTTTATTCACGTTGATAGTGTGAAATGTGTTGTATTTCAAGCTAAGCTAAACATGGGGATATACTGTGTAGTGTGTTTGTGCTTCTGTGGGGGCGTGTCTGCTAGCGTACAGATAGATCTCCAATGAGGGTGACATTTAATTTTAAATGCATTACACAATAGATAGAAGAACATTAGCCGTTTAAATAAACAGAAACATAACAGTTATTAAGCCAATTTGTGACCTTATAATCGTCTGTCTCCCTTTGTGTGTCTGTGTGTGTGTTTCTGACCCTGACAGCTGCTGAGCCTTGGCCTGAAACTGCAACCTTGTACCAGCCGCTGAAGGGTGAGTCACTGTTTGTGTGACTTGGAGAAACATTATGATCTGTCACTTTAGAGGATGTTAGTGTTTTACATTACTGTGGTGTCGTTTATTTTTCCCCAGAGGATCAGATTCTGCTTTCAGACTGCGCCTCATCTCTGGCTGTTCAGGTGAATTCTGTCTTTGTGTGTTCCCAACAAATATATCAGCGTGAGTGTGTGTGTCAGCAGCGTATATAGGGGGAACTTGTGTTATTTTATAGATGATGTCAAGTTCTTTATTAACCTATGCACAACAGTTACAGAAGAGCAGTCATTGGCAGTGAAAATCTTAGATGTCAGGCTCCCTTATAAACATGCTCATTAAAGACGTATTTTTAAAAATCATGCATAAGAAATACCTCCTACATATATTACTTACAGCGACCTTAACGTGTAAAACCATCAGATGGCTGAAACCAGACTCTCCCACAAACAATACATGGATCCAAAAACTTCTGGGCCGTCTATCAGATGGAATAAATTACATACTCATCAAGACTTCAAAAATCCACCTTTACTCAATGTTGGAGTCCTGTCATGGCTAACTGTTGTTTGCACTGTTTAGGCTTTGGAAAATCCAAACTAGTTATATATTATGTCGGATTTTTATTTGGGACCAACTCCTCCATGTTGTCAACCATGCCGCTACCTTTCCAAGTACAAAGGAAGAGGGGCTACCAGATGTGTGTATGAGCCACAGAACTGCAATTGATAGAACATGCACTGTAGCATGATACTAACGAACTCTCTGTGTAGCAGATCGTGGAGACATTTTAATCATTCACAATCTAATATATACAGAAGTACAAACATGAATGGATCATCGTTTAGTTTTATTTTGTTGATTAACTTCTAAATGAATCACCTCAGCACTGCCTGACTGTGTCCTGTGTCCCTCCTCTACAGGCCTACCTCAGGATGTGTGGTCTTCCAGTGCAGGTGGTTTGCAGAGCAAATGCTGAATACATGTCACCCTCTGGTTAGTACACATGCTGCTGCACAGGTGAATCTACTGTGGCCATAATGTGAATCTGTCTCACTGAAAAACAAACCTTGTATTGTTAAGTTCAGAGCGTAACGGTCTCCTCTCTGTTTTTTTTACCGTCTCTCTCTGTAGGTAAGATTCCCTTCATCCATGTGGGGAACCAGGTGGTGTCAGAGCTGGGGCCCATAGTGCAGTTCACCAAAGCTAAGGTGTGTAACACAGATATTAAAAATGTTACTGATTGCTTGCTTAGGCCGACTGTTGTGTCGCCTCATGTCGCCTGTGTCTCAGACAAAAAGTTGCACCTGAACGCACCAGACAGACTCCGGCCAACGGCCAACTAGCGTGATGTTCTGCATCAGCGTGAGAGGAAGTAGCTCTCCTGTTCAGCAGGCGGCGGTAGTCTGTATTCATCATTCAAAAAGTGAAACTGCAAGACGCTTGTTAGCCTCTTGGCACGTTAACAACCCAACCTGATGTGGAAAGAACAAATGACATTTGCTTTTGCTAGGGAACAATCTTTGGCTACAAAAACAATTTAAATTTAAAAAATAGGATTAATTAAAGATGAGAAGAAAATTTTCTCTGTGTTTTTGGGTCCTCAGGGTAATTCTTTGAGCGATGGCTTAGATGATGTTCAGAGAGCTGAAATGAAAGCATACATGGAGCTGGTCAACAACATGCTGCTTACTGCTGAGGTACACACACACACACACACACACACACACACACTCCCTGCCAACAAAACACACAGTAGAAGTTGTAATTATCAGTATTTCTGGATAATATCTTCTCTTTAACTCTCTACAGTTGTACATCCAGTGGTGTGACGACGCTACAGCTGCTGAGGTGAGCGTACTTGTCTTTAGATGAAAAGAAAAAAATATTTGGCGGCGATTATTTGTTGCGTCTTGATCATGTGTGCACGTGTTTGTGTAGATCTCACGTCCCAGATACAGCAGTCCTTACTCGTGGCCTCTCAATAACATCCTGGCCTATCAGAAGCAGTGGGAGGTTCGCAGGAAGATGAACGCCATCGGCTGGGGAGGGAAAACACTGGAGCAGGTTAGCTGCCACCTGCAGATAAATATCTGAAGTTTACATGCTTTGTAAATTGTTCTCATGCTTTAGCAGATACTGTTTGTGTTTTTTTTTTGTCTCATAAAATATTGACATGATTAAAAAGTGTCTGTCCCTTCACGTGTTTCAGGTTTACGAGGATGTGAGTCAGTGCTGCCAGGCGCTCTCCCAGAGGCTGGGAACACAACCGTACTTCTTTAATAAACAGTACGTATCTCTCTTGGTTCTCTCTGTCTGTTCTGTCTGTCTGTCTGAGCAGCTCAACAACAGAACAGCTCATAGTGTCGCATAGTGAGAGTTTATACTTCAGCTGTTCCCTGCAGATTCTGCTCTGTGGCTAAAATGAAATGTTTTGAAGCATCTGACAGCTTTCCCTTTAGCACCACCCTGTGGTGTAAAACTGTAATGACCTCCTCATCTGAAAGTGGAGCTTCTCTCTGTTTGTCCTGAGAACATTTTGTATATAAAACCAGGGGTGGGCAACCTGCAGCTCAGGAGTCACATGTGGCTCTTTAGCCTTCTTCATTGGCTCCCTGTGGCTTTGACAAAAAAATTATATAGAAATGAATAACAGTTAACAGTTAACATTTTAATCTTCATGTATCATTGTTGTAGCCCTAAAGGTGTTCTTACATTTTCTAATTGTGTAAATGTGTAGCCTACATGCTAAATAAAAACAAAAAAAAAAAGTGTTAAAGCTTCAGTGTGTAAAAATGGTGAGTAACAGTGACATCAGCTTCAGTGTGTAAAAATGGTGAGTAACAGTGACATCAGTGGTCAGATTCTAGATTGCAGGGCTCACTTGCGCTCACTCACTCACTCCTCCCGTCGGGTAAGTGACGGTGGCCTCGTAGGACAGAAAGCCTTGCGCAGACAGAGATGGCATCATCCACGAGTTTTTCAAGTTTTTCAGGAGTAGGCCTATCTAGCCATGAGGAGAATATTTATTTAGGAATCTAAACCATGTTACGATATTGTAGCGACCCTGCA
>NC_065524.1:37571572-37587074 GCF_006386435.1 Epinephelus moara | reverse complement strand
AGTGATCCAAAGAACCCTGAGACACAATACCATCCATGAGTTTAATTGAAAAACAAAAAATTTAATCTTTATGACACTTAAATACAATTTGCATAATAATTTGGAACGCGGTGTAAACAACCACGTAAATTACACATTGTAACTTTAACATCTGGTCAGCTATGTGCGTCATACATCTAGGGCGTGGCGCCTTCTCCTAAAATAGCCGAATCTCAATAGCAATGGCAAAGCTTGAGTCACCTTAGTGAGGCTAGCTGTCGATATCGAGGAAATAAAGAATTTAATAGTGAGTGAACAGATGTGTTTGCTTTCAATACTAAAGCTGCAAAGTTTAAATACCAAATAATCATTGATAGCCCACTGCAGAGTAACTACTTTGTTTTAAAACATATTAATGAAAGCTCATTTACACCTATTAGGAATGGTGATAGCAAGATCAAATAAGCAAAATAAAACTTAGAAAAACCATCTTGGTTCATCTTTTCACTGTTTCCAAAATCACCAGCTCTGGTTTGGTTGAATTAAACCATTAACTCACCCAGTTAGATGTGAAAATATTCTGGCTTTCTACAAGCTAAAATGACTCTTTATTTAGAGGCAGTCTGGTGAGTTTGGTGACGGTGATTTCGGGGCTGTTTCTAGTTAAACAAAAAGAATCTTACTCTGTAACAAAAAGGTCTATCTCTGTAGGGATCCTTTCCATAATGCTGTCAGACACTTAGAATAACAATCTGAGCCTGTCAGTGACAAAGCAAACACTTTTAGTGGACGTACATTATCGGTATGAATATACACCCAGTGGTTAGATTGCACACTGTTTCGCCGCTGTCATGTCTTCTTTTAACCTCACAGTCCTGATTTCTTGTTTATATCTGTGTGAAAAAAGTGGTTGAAATAATGAGAAGCAGAGATGCTCTGGTGCATCACTGTCAGAGGTTTCAACCGTATGAGATACATTTTAAATAAAATAAAGTGACCAATATGTTGATAAAAAACAACGCGGGGAAACTTGGCTTACCTCATGAGGAAAATAAAAAAATCTTCAATTGATTGGTTGACTTTAGCTCTGAGAATCTAATGTGTGTGTGTGTGTGTGTGTGTGTGTCGTAGGCCCACAGAACTGGACGCGTTGGTGTTCGGCCACCTCTTCACCATCCTGACCACCAGACTGACCAGCACTGAGCTGGCAGAGCGGATCAAGAGCTACAGCAACCTGCTGTCCTTCTGCAGACGCATCGAACAGACCTACTTTGAAGACAAGAGCTCTTGAAGGAATGAAACATCTCTGTATGATCTCCTCTTGTACATTCGGCCCCTCCTTCTCTCATTCCCTTACTGTAGCGCTGACGAGCTAAACACAGCTTGTATTCACACACCTGTCCCCACGTGATGCTTGCTCTCTGTCTCCCTTTTGCTTCGTACTTGTACATTGTTGCATGCTGCTGATAGAAGTGCAGATGAGTCTTTGAAGGATTAAGATGTGTCCACTGCACAAATACACCTAAAAGTATCCTAAAGTCACAGTGAAGATCACCAACACATATGTACCATTTAAAAAAAGTTTAACACAGACATAATAATGACATTTATGTGAACACACTGATGATCTGCAGCTCTTTTAGTTTAACTGCTTCAGGAAGCCACCAAATGAATTTTCACCAGACCATAGAGCCTTTACGTTTGCAGCTTTGTAGGAAGTAAATAATGATGCAACTCCTCACAGACTCCAGAAAGAGGTCAGACGTCAGCTGCAGGTGATCTGACACAGATTCAGTGTCGGGCTCAAGGACACTTCAGCAGGGTGGATGCTTCCTAACACAGAGGCTTATTTATATGCTCTTACTGTTTGTCACTGTTTCCACTGTCTTCTGCTCCGACATGTATCATAGTGTATCTACTGCGATCCACTGAGTCTCAGAGAGGCTTCAGTCCGACTGATTTTTTTCCTAGAAGCTTGTAAGAAAGACGAGGCAGCGTTGCTTCCCTCTGTATAAAAACACATGAATATAATGATGAAGAGGATGTGACTTAATCCTTAGTTATTCCACCGTTGTTTTCTTTGTGTGAATTAAAAGTGCCTACAGAATAAAAGTCATTTAACTGAACGTGCAGAGCTTTTTGTGGCTTATTTTTTTTCCAGTATGAAGCTTTGATTAGAGTACAGAGGTTCACTCTTTGTTGGAGTGCATCACACAAATGTGTCACTTAAAGGGACAGATTTTATCCTGAGTTTGAATTTTTCTGTGCAACATTCTTGCCGAAAGCACACTGACATTGAATAATAAAATCACCCTGAGCCTCACTGCACACACATAACTGATGATTCTTAAAAATGTATGACTTCATGTTGCTGAAACTTTCTCATCATTAGAGATGTTTTCATATTTTATAAGAGATAAGATAAAACTTTATTACTCCCACACTTGGGAAACGTGCTGTGAGCACAGACAGAAAAAGGAAGGTGACAATGTTACTTAAATAAAAGAAAATTAAAGATTATAATTTATTTATATATATATACATATATATGTATATATATATATATACATATATATACATATCAAAATAATCTTATTCTTTAATCTTTTTCTATAAGAGTTAGAAAATGCTACAAAATATACCTTTTAAAAAAAAAAAAAATCTGAACCTATTTATTTATTTATTTATTCATTTAATTACAAGTTACTCAATGCATTTTCCCCATGTTTTTAAAGAAATTGCACCAATCTGCCCAGGGGTTTAAATACTCAAAAAAGGAAAGTGATGTCACTCCAGGTTTCAAATGGTTGAAGACAACCTATAGACAAAATCTTTTTTAATTTGGGGAAGAGTAGCACAGACAAAATCCCTTCAAATCTAGGCCTACACAATATAAGCCCAGTCTCCAAAAGAACATGTTGGCATTGTAAATTTCTGCAAACCATGACTATGTTACATTTGCATGTTTCATACTAATCATATCAATGTTTCCAGAGTGATGTAGGATATTAGCTGACTGTCATCAGGAGGTGGAGAGGATGGTGGATGGTGTGACACCTCGGAAGCTCACCTGTCGAGCTCAGACCACTGTCAAAGACCAACAAACAACAAATCCAGTTGAGATTTATTGCTGTTTTTCTGGTGTGTTTTTTTGCCACTAAACGTGAATATTATTTAGTAACCTGTCACTGTTCTTCCAGCATGGATAGTGCCACGAAAAAGCATTGTTTTACCCTGAGACATCACCACGTTTCCAGTATGGATTGTGCCCATAAAACCAGATGTTTCAGTCAAAACATGATCTTTTTCCAAACCATAACCAAGTGGTTTTGTACCTAAGCTTAACTACACATTAGCACAGCCAAGTTTCAAAGTCTCTGCTGCATAATAATGTGCCAGTGTGATGTATCTGGGGTTTGCAGAAACATACAGTGCAAACATTTGCTCTGGCAGTTAGGTTGGAAAATATACATCAGCGAGCAAGACAATATTTTAAAAAGCCTTTTTTGTAGCAGCTAAATCATTAAACATTCCAACATGTTTCCACCATGTTGCCTCAAAATCTATTTTTAGTCTTGATATGCAGCTGGGTTCACACACTCAGCTGTGTGTGTGTGTCTCTGCCTCCAGGCTTCAGACAAGCTCAATGGTAACGTCTGATCACCTCTGACTGCCCCCCAGTTGAGCAGTGTGTGTGCGTGAGACAGACGGAGCGAGTGTCTGTCTTCCAGGTTTCCTGTGAGGTCAGAGGGTGACCTTTGAACTTCCAGGAGCTGTGACATCATGAGTGATGACCTGCAGCATGTGAACACTGCACAGTCAGCGGTCATCAGCCAGACGGCAGGCGCACAGGCGCACAGAAAGGTATCTGAGGATGTTCAGTTCAGTCTGCAGCCGTTTGTGGGGTTCTTTCTGAAGACTTTATTTTACACAGAACAATCTTACAGGAGGAATACACACGTCTTCACACAAACTGTGCTACTGACAGTAACTCTCAGCTTTCCCCTCATGCAGCTGCAGACTCTGTCACAACCAGCTCATGGGAAGAAATAATAATAATAATAAAAAATAATGACGTCTATTTAGAGCATTAGTTGACTGTGAGAATGTTGTATGATGCAGATTGACATTAGCCTCACAATCTTATGTAGCTGCCGGTCAGATGAGGTGAGCAGGTGATTGACTTCATCTCAGCTCTCCTGCAGGGAGACACTACAGGAGGCAGAGACGCCTGAGAGACACGACAACTCATCAGTGGTTCTCTGACCTTTTCTCTTATCTTAGTCATGTAACCATTGTCCCCGTGTACAGAGGAGACAGCTCCAGTGTCCTTCATGCTCTCTCAACACTCTTGTTTTTATAGACCTCCTATTTTTATCAAGGAGAGATAATAAACTGAGCAAAGCAGGCAACTGTGACTACAGACCATTGATTACAAATATGATTCGTAAAACTGTATCTGCAACTAAAAGATGACAAAAACTGAAATGAGAATCTCCCCACAGGAAAAAAAAACATGAATCTTGAGGCTCCTGAGTTAAAATATGGTTTAAAGGACTTCATTGTTTCAGTGTGTGAGGTGCATTTTACAAAAACAGGTTTCTGTTTCATATAGAAAGTGTGAGGAACATGCAGAGAAGCTCGTACTGCTTTCATAACCTTTATTTTGAACCCCTGCACTGAGCACAGATTCACTGTGAGCATCAGATGCACAGATTGTAATGGCAGAATTACTCCAGGAGGGGGCAGCATGGGGATAGAGAAGCATCCTGCTGCTGCAGAGACGTTAGTGGCCTGCAGATTAGGAATAAAATCACACAAGGAAAAAATTTAAGAAACTAAAAAAAAAGATGAAAAAGCAAATCAAAATGTGCATTGTGCATTTTAAAAATCCTAATCGCTGTGCAGTTTGGGGCAAATTTCATCTGGAAAAAAAAATCCCAGAGGAGGACTGTCTTCTTTTTTTAATAAACTGTTGTTGGTTTATTTTTTTTTATTTATTGCTTTTTATTTTATGAGAGTAGCCTGTGTCATGGGTGAATCTGCCTCTGCTCTGTTTTGCGTTGCACCGCTGACCAGTATGTAGCACAGGTTGCACTGGTTATCATTCTGCCTCTTGATGCATGCTGGGCCATGATGCAACAAAATGCAAAATGCAAAATGCAAAATGCGAGAAAAAAACATGGAGGACTTTGAATGGGTGGAGCTGAAAGAGTCTGAAGCCACTCAGAATAATTATTATTTCTGCTGTGAATTCAGGAGCTCAATTACACATCATCCACTGTTGGTCTGACTTACCGGACGCAGACTGTGGTTACAAGCCTGCCATTGGGTGCTGATTTTGGCCGCCATTCTCCTCTCCTTGTGCTCTCTGTGTGCTACTGCTTCCAAATCCCCTTCACAACAGGAAGCAACAACAACCTCCAAGCTAAAAACACACATGCTGAAAATAACCTTGATGAAGATTTGCATCGTGCAATAAGACATGTCTGCTTTGTTGCTTTGGTGAATTGTTGTAAAGATCTACAAAGAAAGAAAAAACCCAGACTCCATCCTGCAGGAATCTCAAGTCCAATGTTGATCCATTTTGTGACCCGACCACTCGGAGTTCATTTGCCACATCTTTTAACTCTGGCAGCAGCGTGTATCGGTGACACTGACTTTACTAATGTACCGATCGGTTCCACTTCACATGAGCTTCTATGGTGTTGTCGTAATAATGTTCAGCCAGAGCCACATGCAGACAGCAAATCATCTGGGGTTTTAACAGGTCCAGTGAGTTCTTCCAGAGCTAAAGTAAAGTCAGGCTTCACCTCTTGGGGTCTCACGATCAAATTCTGCTTGGCTTTTTAAGTTGAATCACACAGCGACACAATGGTTTTGAGCCACTTTAATGACAGAGCTCGCCACCCCATGTGCAAATGTTCCACCAAAACAAGTTCATCCCGACAATATTTTGCAAGAGCACCTGAAAATCTTTGACTTAGGGCTGCTCAAGAGTGGTGTAGGGGAGGGTATATGTAGGTGTATGAGGTATACGCACCTCTTCTTCCAGCCATTTACAGTCGGGCTGGGGGTAAAAAATGATACAGTATAGTATCGTGATATATTTTGCGTGGTGATATTGTATCGACACATGGATACCAGGATCGATTTTTTATTATATACATTATTTATTTATGCAAATACAAATTTTAGTACAACTTTTTGTATGAGAATAATAAAATCAATTGCTTTTTAAGTCCACTAGATGGTGCTGATGCTTTGTTTCCTGGTGAGGTCACAAATCTTTGAGTACAGCAGGAAGAGTGGCATCAACATGTGACACCTGGACTTCAAGGTCAGTGGATTCATATGTGACTATAACAGCACATTATCTGACAGAGGACAGGAGACTGCTGTCTCACGTTCTCCAAACTAGAGCAGGACACCAAAGTCACAAACAAACATTGCAGACCTCCACAAGAATGGGGGATTGCCGACAAAAACCTTGTCGTAGTAACAGACACTTCTAACATGGGTGCTGCTGTTCAGTTAGCGGGATACCTGCATGTGAAGTATTTCACTCCTGCCTTAATCTGGCCTCATAGAGGGTGTTAAACCTGCCAACAGTTAAGTTTGTCATGTGTACGTAGCATTTCCGACAGGTTTAATGATGGTGTTGGTCAGTCTGTCTGCTTTGTGTGTGTGTTTTGCTGCAATAAAGACGAAGAGACGAAAACGTTATGTTTTGAGGTAAAACTGTTATTGACAAAGTTTTCCTTGGGGGAAATAATTTGCTGCAAAAAAGGTAATAAATTGCAATATATTTTATTGCAATACTCATTATATCGGCACGGTGGTGCAGTGGTTAGCATTGTCGCCTCACAGCAAGATGGGTCCTGGTTTGAACCCAGGGTGGGGGAGCCCTTCTGTGTGGAGTTTGCATGTTCTCCCTGTGTCACCGTTGGTTTCCTCCAGGTGCTCCAGCTTCCTCCCACAGTCCAAAGACATGCAGGTTAATTGGTGACTCTAAATTGTCCGTAGGTGTGAATGTGAGTGTGAATGGTTGTCTGTCTCTGTGTGTCAGCCCTGTGATAGTCTGGTGACCTGTCCAGGGTGAACCCTGCCTCTCACCCAGTGTCAGCTGGGATAGGCTCCAGCGTACCGCGACCCTCAGCAGGATAAGCGGTTACGGAAAATGAATAACTCAAATGCAATAATAACGTAACACCTGCCCTCTGGTGATTCCCACCCCGAGGTTAGAGTATATACCCCCTCAGCAAATAAAAACACTGGAATAAGGGGCATCGGTGGCTTAGTGGTGGAGCAGGCGCCCCATGTGCAGGGCTGTTGCCACAGCGGCCCGGGTTCGACTCCAGCATGTGGCCCTTTGCTGCATGTCACTCCCTCTCTCTGTCCCCCCTTCGTGCTCATCTGTCCCATCAGTTAAAGGCTTAAAAATGCCCAAAAAAATATCTTAAAAAAAACAAAACACTGGAATATACAGGAACGTATAACTACTTTCTCATCAGGAACCTACCCATCTTCCTTGTAGTACACATACCTCATTAACTACCACCACGCTGCTGCCAAAGACGACTGTGATTGGTTGAAAGAAATGAGACCAGTGAACGACAAACTGAATTTGCTACTTTATTTTCTTCTCATTTGACAGTACAGCATTTACTGTGATATAAAATATAGTACATTAATTCAAATCAGTGAATCATAATTATAAGCAGTGTTACAACGCACAAGATATAATAAAATAAAGCTGTAATAAAGGGGAAACTGAATGTGTAATAAGACCGAAATGATCCTATTTCCAGCGATGCAGAGCTGTAGACTTGGGCTCAGTATTGGTCTCAGGTGTTTACAAGATGTGGAGTCGATGAAAGATCTTCATAACAAGTGTGTGTTTGTGTGTGAAGGAAAGAGGGTGAATGTGTTAAATGTATTAAAAGAAGAGGAGTTTCAGTGCTCACGAGGGTGAATGTGCAAACGCACGTACTATGACGGGAAGTGTCAGATTAGACAATACGACTGGAGGCTGATAATTACACAGCTTGATTATCAGAGTGAGTCATGATACATAATCTGGACTTTCTGGGAGGGAGAGGAGACGGCAAGGGAAGATTGTTTTTGTTGTATCTGGTGAACGTGGGCGAGACGGGTTATATATGTCTGTGTATGTGGGCTATGGTTTTTAATTTGATAATATCGATGCAGGAAGTCATCTGTGGTGCTCTGACTCACTTTATCTCTGATCTCATTCACATAAACAGAACCAGCATGGCGTCGCAGGTGTTGAAGCTCAGGGACGGAGGCTGCAGGCAGGTGGAGACTGAGCCGAGGGCCTCTGACTGTGTCAGAAGATTTAGGATAATGCATATTTTCTTTACAAAATTATTCCTAATCTAGAAGAAATAATTTCATCAAGGTTGAGTGACTGACTTTGCAGAGTATGACATGACACAATCCCCCCACATGCGCTGTGATGTACCACCACCCTGCCAAGGCTCGGCGCGGTGACAGCGCTGCAGGAAGCCCTGCCCTTCTCCACCTCGCATTACACACTCGTGGCAAGAAAACAAAAACTATTTGCAGGCAGCCTTCAGCGAACAAAGCCAAATGAGTCTTCTCACTAAAGGCTTTTGAATCAGTGCTGAATGCCCTTCACTCACTCAGAAGACAAGGAGACGTGAAAATGAATACCAATTATACAGTTTTAAAAATGACACACATTTACATGAAACTAAAGAGCAACAGCAAACTTTATGTCTTCACCACAAAAACGGCTGCATGAGTTCTATATGTCATGTTGACAAGTTGTGTTACCATTTTGTGTAAGTTACAAGGGCAGAATTAGCATGATGTCATTATAGTCGTGTCTCAGCTGAAAGTGAAGCAATTTTTGAGTTACCTTATTTATTTTTTGCATATAAAAGTTAAAGGTTCAGTAGATTGATTTTACACATAAAGTTCAGTTTATCTGTCATGAACAGCACAAATCAGAAAAATGTATTCGGTGGCTCTGAAGGGAACTTTCTCAAAGGTCAAGTGTGTAAAATTTAGGGGGATTTAGTGCCATCTAGTGGTGAAGTTTGCAGATTGCAACCAGCTGAATGTTCTGGTTAGAATTCCTTCAGTGTTTTTCGTTCATGAGGTTTTTACCAGGAGCTGAATTATCCACAGAGGTCTCCTCCTCTCCAAAAAAATTGACCCGGTGATTCAAACAGATAAAAACCCTGAATAAAGTACTTTCACACTGAAAAAAATCTTTTTTTTTTATGCTCTTGACGTGGAGGGGGCTGCTATCTATGGTGGCCAATGTGAAAACGTTAATGTCCCTATCTAGAGCCAGTGTTTGATTTGTCCATTCTGTGCCACTGTACATGCTCTCATCCCAACTCATCACCAGTGTTGCCAAGTCCGCTTATTATAAGCGACTCTGGGCTTGTTTTTCTGTAAAGTTGCTTACAAATATTGCGGGTCGCGTTTTTTTTGGGCTTGTCTCTAAAGCGTAGTTGCTTATTTGGGCTTGTTCCCAGCTCCATAATAAGTTGTCAAGCAGATATTTTCGATATGTTATTTAAACGTAGGATAGTTTGTCTTGCCTGTTCCCTCTGTCCCTCCCCTTTCCCCATACACACAGGAGACAGCAGAGTTTTTTCCCACCCGCATCCTGCTTCTAATTGGCTCTGACCCTGATGGCAACGAGTACTAGCCAATCAGAGGCAGAGCAGGGTAATGTGTTTTTTTCTGGTTAGGAAAACATCAGTCCTGTAACTAAAAGAAAAAAGGTAGATGAGTGCATAAAAAGCAATAATAAATAAAGAATTTGTGAATTCAGGATGATATTTATTTGTGTGTGCAAATTTTAATTATCAGAGGTTTACTGTGTATATAATGTACTTGGTACATCAGTCTATATTTGATATCCCATCTGTTTTCTAATGTTAAATAATGTTAAAAGGTGGTTTAACTCCCTCTTGTGGTCATTGTCCTGAAGCTCAGGGGAGAGAAAAATAAATAAACTGTGTACCGTGGGTACAGTTTTGCAAAACTGCGCACAGTTTACTTATCTATCCACATGGATGTATATTGACAATCTGTACCCACAGTTTAAAATCCGTCCCCACGGATTGTAAAACCGTGCACACAGTTTATGTAGTTTTCTCTCACTGGAACCTAGGGGGCTCCGTAGAAAAAGTCGCTTGTTTTGGGCTTGTTTTCACAGGTCTGGTTGCTTATTTGTCTCGCGAGATCTGGCAACACTGCTCATCACATAACGGCACTTGGTCAGAGGACTTTCACGTCTACATGTAACGTGCTAGCTATCCTTCTGTGTCTGTGGTTGACATTCTGGGACATCGTGTCAATTTACACCTGTTACCTGCATTGTGTCTTTTCAAAATACACTTCTGTTTTCACAGGAAATTTACAGATTGTGCTTGTTAGATGCAAACAGTCTTTTTTAAAATAAACTTTCAATGTCAGTTAAACACCGCATATTTACGTTTATCTCCTTGTGCAACAAACACATGAAGTTAGGTTTAGCAAAAACATCTGGTTTGGCTCAACAGTCACACAGGAAGTGAACAGCAGCATTCTGGGTGAAAGTCTGGGGTTTGTTGGACCCATCCATCACCCCTCCCACTCGCCCTATAGGGACTTTCCGGCTCCTAATATTACGTTGTTAGTAGCAGTGTTTCAAACTGATGCTGTCCAGCAGTGTTATAAATCATTATTATACCGAAGTTGTTACCGCCAGCGTTTTAAACTGACCCTTTCTGTCCATGATATAAAGTGAGGCCATCCAGTGGTGTATCATACTGCTATGAAAGGTGCCTTTTTGCGTCGCTGTCTGACGCCAAAATCACCAACAAAATGGTGGCATTTGACAACCTGGGAATGAAAACTGGCTGGTGTTTTTAAATAACCCGTCTCTGTGTATCCAGTGGGGATGGTGTTGCATGAAAAGTGGTTGTTTTTTAGCGACGCATTGCTGCTTTTCCAGCTTTGTGACACCAAAATCAGGTGTTTTAAGCCAAAAAAAAACAAAAAAAAAACTCATCTTTTGCTAACCAAGTGACTTGTGCCTAACCTTAACCACATTGTAACCACAGCATCTAACGTGCACATGTAACGTATCCATGGTGTTACTTCTCTCAGTGACCAGCTCCGAACCGTAGTTGGGAACACGCTGACTTATTTGCATTCATTTAGCTTGGCTTGTTATTAGCTGGTAAAGGAAGGATAGCAGAGATGGGACCAAGTCACACATGTGCAAGTCTGATGTAAGTCTCAAGTCTTAACCTCCAAGTCTCAAGTAAGTCCCTAGTCATTTTTTCATGGGCAAGTCAAGTCACAGGTTATGTTAAGTCAAGTCAAGTCAAGTCCTGTAATAGGTCAAGTCAAGTCCAAGTCAAGTCACCTTATTATTGTAATTTTACCTGCAGAATCTGATCTTAATGAAGTGAAAAGACAA
Organism: Epinephelus moara; assembly: GCF_006386435.1. Taxonomy (NCBI): domain Eukaryota; kingdom Metazoa; phylum Chordata; class Actinopteri; order Perciformes; family Serranidae; genus Epinephelus; species Epinephelus moara. The sequence continues at coordinate 37,575,622 of NC_065524.1, read as the reverse complement.
GATATAAGTAACTGTCAGTAAACATCATTGGCCAATGTGTCCAACCTGTTTAAAAAATATGACAATAATTTGGATTTGCATTGTAATTACTGATATTCAGTAAAATACATCATGGAATCAAACAAAACAGAATAACTTCATAAAATTATTTATTGATGGCTTTCAATCTAAACAAGATCACTTCTGCCAGCAGTGTTTGAAATATTTTAGTTGCCAAGAAAAAAAAGGCAAACATATAAAAATCTGAAAGAATAAACCTATTATAGAGCATCAGAAACATCTGTATGTGTTTCAGACTTCATCGCTGCAATGTTTACTTTGAAGACGATGACTCTCGGTACCCCTCCCACTGACATGTTGATGCCTATCTGATAAGAGGGCATGTTTCTCCAGTAAACACGTAGGTACGTAGAGAGGGCATGACTGATTGACAGGGTAGTGATCCAATCATGACAACGCCATTCTCAGCCTGCGCTCCTTTTTTTAATTAATTTATTGATTTTATATTCAAACTGAAAACATGATGTGAATAACGCTCAAGTCATTCAAGTCATCCTGTCTCAATGAAAACATGATGTGAATAACGCTCAAGTCATTCAAGTCATCCTGTCTCAAGTCAAGTCCCGAGTCTTTAACTTTCAAGTCGGAGTCAAGTCTTTTATTTTTTGTCAAGTCAAGTCACAAGTCATCAAAACAGCGACTTGAGTCGACTCGAGTCCAAGTCACAATGACTTGAGTCCCCATCTCTGAAGGATAGCGAGGTGTTTGGGTGCCGTTCACCAGCAAAGGCTTTATTGCAGTCTTCACCACAGATAAATAAACATGAAGCTTACTTAGACACATAAGTCTGCTGCTTATCATCACTCTTTGCTGCATGGTGTCTTCACCATGACACCCGAGAGAGTGTTGCCTCCATACCACACACACCAAAGCACACGTCACACACTCACAAGTTACCCACAAGGCCACCGCCCTCAAAGGGGAAAAGGGTGAGCAGGTAACAGTGGTTGCAAAGTGGATCCCTCCATCTTGTGAGAAGGTGATCGTGCACTTGTGTGTGTTTAGTCACTCTAAGTGTGTTAGGAAGTAGAGTTTTTTTTTCCTTTCTTATTTTGGGGCGATGTAGATTTGAGTGGAATAAAGAGATTAGCTGTGTGTTGATAATCCTCTCCTCTTCTTTCTCTCTTCCTCTCTCTCTCTCTCTCTCTCTCTCTCTCTCACACACACACACACACACACACACACACCTCAACATATTTCCGCTTCCCTCCTTAATGATTTTCATGTCTCTTCTAATCGACCGTGTTGTTTCTTGTAGTCGTGCTCAGCCTCATCCTTCACAGTTTACGCTGATAAACTTGCTTCGCTGCAGCTCTCTTAATTTACATGTTGAAAAAACAACAAGTCAGATTTGTCTCAGGAAAGGTTGCTGTTTACTCTAAAAGGCTTAAACATTCAAAGGTTTCAGACTCTCATTTTCTCCTACTTTGCTTAAAGTAATTCACAGTTTTACATACAGATCACCTGGTGGTTTATTCTTCTCGCCCTGCTGCAGTGGGCGTCATCCATTTAAAAGAAATACTAAATGTTCTCTGCTCCCCCACAAGTGGCTGTCAAGGAGTTCTTAAGCAAAGCATATTAAAGGAATGTGTATCTCACAGCTCTTAAGGTGCATTTAGCCAGATAGGAGTTTAGCAACTGGTCCAGTCAGGTGTAGGAAGGGTTCGTATTGATGTCTGAGAGAGAGAGAGTGCACATGTGTTAGTGTTCATTTAATCAAAATAATGAGATTGTAAGCCAATCCAGGCTGCAGTGCCAGCTCTCACTTACCAGAATATAAATGTGCCTGTTCAAATTAGGGACAAAAAAGACAAACATGTTGGATGGGAGCCCAGAGTCTGTGTTGGAAATCTCCCATCACGGCTGAAGGGCTTCATTCCAAAACACTTAAGATCTGTTTTGTCAGTAAGCTGCGATCTGATGAGTCTCTGCCATTGTCTGTCTGTTTTTTTTTAATATAATGTTACTGTTTTGAAAGTCAGTCAGTAACTCCAGTGATGATTTAGGATTTTTGTGGTCCAGACAAACTATTATTTTGCATGTTTCAAAGATGAGTCTTGGTGTCATGTCGAGTCAGAATGGCCCATTTACATCTGTCTGCGTCTGGTTTACAGAACAATCAGCGACTGAGCTGCAGGGTCCTGCACGGGAACCAACATGAAAGCATCTATGTGGCCCGATTCTTGCACAAATTTACGAGAACATGCTGAGTATATGGATGACTGACGGAGGATTGGATTAGGCTGTGTGAGTGTTTTTGATACTGTCTCCAGCATGGATGTTTGTCATTACTGGAATCCATTTACACCACTGTCAACTGAAACTGATCTGAGTCTGCAGTGAATGAGCAAACTACAAACCTTTCACAATGGTCTTTCAGCAGAGCCTTAATTGCTCAGACTAGGAGAGCACTTGAATAGCACAGACCTCCGCCAAGGCCAGATATCCTAACTCACAGTGCCACTCTGCACTCTAACAGTGCATGGGACAACAAGGCTTGTATGAGGGTTGTCACTAATAAAACCACCCAAACCCACAGTAGAGGGATGGCATCACTGCAGGGGAGTAACGCCTACCCTCTCAGGGTGCCTCGGAGACTTTAAGTTAACCCCCATTAACACTGTTACCTCTGTGGGCACTAGCTGTCCCCATTTCAGCTCAGCCTCTTCCATGTTTGTGACAACCAAGGTGAGAGCAAGGTATATTGCAAATTTATTGAAAGTGAAAAATTGTTTGTGTATCCATACCATGATTCAGAACTACTCCAAAACTGAATGGGTTGTTTCTTGGTCCATGCTACAGTCTTTCCCCAACTCTCATGAAAATCAAGCTGGTTGTTTTTTCATTACCCTGCTGACAAACCCATTTTTAGGTGGATCATTTTGTTGCAACCCAGTCACCAGAATCATAACCTGTAAAACTAATGGACATAGCTATGGTGACGACACATTCTCACTCTGACCTCGTCAAATATCAACATTTAGTCACGTCCACATATGACGTCCAAGGTACCCTGGGTGTGTTGGGTGTTGACGTTCTGGGATGCCGTGTCAACTTCAGCCTGTTACATGCATTGTCTGAATTTTAAATACACTTCCGTTTTCACATGAAATGTACAGTTTGCATACAGTCTCTTTCAAAATAAAAGCACTACATCAGTGCAACACTGCAAATTGACTTTTTTTTCTTCGACAAGAAACACAAGTGGTTACATTGAGCCAACACATGCATGTGATTAGGTTAAGGGCAACAAAAGCACGTGGATGGGCTTCGGAAGAAAGAACAGGGTTTGGCTTTACAATCTTAAGGGAAGCAAACACCAGCTTCCTGGGTGAAAGTCCAGACCCTACCACTACCTGTCCCGCGTGCCCTACTTGGACTTCTGCCGCCTTAACTTTCATTGTAGTCCTGCTGCGGTTCCCCCTGATGCTGCTGGTCGCCGCTAAACAATAGCCCCTTTTACACTGCCAGATTTTCTGTGAATGGTGGGCCGTTTTGCCGGCAAGCTGCGAGTGTTTAGACACACAGAGCCAGATTGGCGAGTTGATCTGAGGCGCCCAATTTTCCGCCTCGTAGGGTAGTCATATTGGCGGAACCGTTTTAGTTTAAGAACGAGGCTGCCTTCCGCAACGGGAGACTTGTGGGAGGAGCTGTTGATGACGCTGCACGTGCGAGCCACTGGCGGTGGATAAACAGGAAACAGCTGATAGCAGGAATTAGCGAGCAGCTAGTAGCAAGAGGGAAACACAAACCTGACAGACACGGTAAAGATGAGCAACTGGGGAGACAAAGAATTGCGCGCCCTCCTTATCCTCGCAAACAAAGAGGCCATTAACCGTCAGATGACGGGGACGGTGAAGAATGGGCCGACTGACGAGAGAATCGCCGAAGGACTGACCAGCCGCGGCTTCCCTCCCACATCACTGTTTACGTCACACGCTGAGCTACACGTTTTGTTACTTGCTCACGCCCCCCATTGCCCCGAAAAAG